>NC_056728.1:578875557-578986569 GCF_019279795.1 Protopterus annectens | reverse complement strand
CGGTTGAGGTGTTGGCGTTCCATGCTCCGCTGGCTGTTGGGTGTGCAGTGTTTGGGTGCTACCTATGTTGGAGTCACACATGGGACCGCACATACAGTACACATTACGGGCGGCCATGTTTGTGTGCCGTCCATTTCACTGTGTGTGCAGGTAGGGAGGTGTCAGTCCATGGGGCCTACGCTGCCAGAGTATGTGCTATACGTTCCCTCTTTGCCAAGGCATAGGCATATTGGGTACGCCTCTGTCTGCCTACTGGGGCTGGCACAGTGTGTTCATGGCGCTGAACGCCCTGTGCCTGTGCTTGCCTTGGCAGTTGTGGCGGGCTTGGTGGCCCTACACCATTATGTCCCTGCAGCAGCTGTTTCCGCAGGATCATATTATGTAGCATAGCACATACTATGAATATGTGGGCACATGTGCCTGGAGAGTACTGCAAGGCTCCACCGGATGTATCCAAGCACCAGAACCATGATTTCAACATCCCAAACACACGCTCTATGATTATTCTGGTTTGTGCGTGTGCCTCATTATGGAGTTCTTGCATGTGTGTGTGTGCATTTCTGATGGGTGTCATCATCCACGGCTCCAGTGCGTAGCCAGCATCCCCCACAAGGTGACCTTGTGTGATGTCCCCCCTGATGAATACCTGATACAGCTGTGAGGCATGCCAGATATGGGAGTCGTGGTAGCTTCCAGGGCTGCCAGCACACACATCCATGATAATGCCCTGCACATTGCACACGACCTGGCAATTGATGGAGGGGAATCCCTTGCGGTTTATGTAGCGTCTACCCTGCTCCCCGGGTGGTGACTTGATTTCTATGTGCATACAGTCTATCGCACCCAGTACCTCCGGTATTGTGCCACACGGTGGAAGTGGCATATTGCTAGCCAACTCCTCCTGAGATCTGAGGAAGGATATATACTCATGGGCATGTCGTAACATGGCATCCAGAAACTGGTGTAGTACCCTGGATGCTGATGCCTGTGAGATGCCCATTATATCCCCGGTTGGCCTTTGAAAGGTACCTGTTGCCAGTATTCGCAAGCTTACACATACCTTTGTGTCCACTGGGATGGGCTCCCCTCTGTTGTCTCTTGTTCTCAGGCGTGGCCGGCACAGCTCCACTATTTGCTGTAACGTGTCCCTGTCCACCCTGTAACGCTCTACTATTTCCAGGTCTTGCAGCCCCTGGTAGGTCGCCCTTGGTCTGAACACTCTCCTTCTCCTCTGAGGCCTACGGTAGTTGTCGGCACCCTCCTACACAACTCCGTCTGTCTCTAACACATACCGATGCATCACGGCCACGGCAGCACCCAACATATACATTTTAAAAGTTCCCCGTGTGTTTACACCCTAAAGTGCGGCGTTTGGGAATACGTGTTGTGTGCATTCACACTTTATAGTGTTGTGCTCTACACCCGGTGATGTCATTGGGTGTGTCTGTGCTGCCGTATCTGTGTGTTATCTTCCGTGTTTTACCGTTGGCACTGCAACGCTGTTGCCTTTGGTGTTACATTACACTTGCCTGCATTGGTTTAGCTTTACACCTTAATTTACTGTTTCTGCAGGTTGCACCTACTATTTCCTGGAGTGCATCCTGCAGGCACATGGCATCTCATGCATTTTGTCTGCCACCGCCGTTATGCTACCTCTCTACTTGGCTGTGCTGTATCAGTTCTTCGCTCTTTGCAATTCTGCTACATCCCCTACTTTCTTTGCATTCATATGCCTCCCCTTTCCTGTTTTGCGGGATTCTGCATGCAGAGTTGTCAGCTGCCGCCGATTGCCCTTCGTGGGTTGATTGGTGTTGATTGCTCATTACGACTCCAATTACACTGCTTCCGCATTTCCTCATATTCTCCGCATCACCTTCCTGTATCCGTGGTTGTTGACGGGGCGGCCGTCACATGACTGGGTTGGGGAACGTAGTCATCCTTGTACACATGCATCTGTGTGCGCATTCTGTACTCTCAGCGCATCTATTTCCTCACACGCCGGTGCTGATGCTGTGATGTGCATTGTACAGCCCCTGTTTGCTGGGCTCCAATGTGCTTCCTCCTACAGTGGCACACCCCTCTGCGATTGACATGTATTCCCTCTAGGCCACTCCTCGGTGTATTACCGCTGCGCCGTTTGGTGCAGCCTTACGCCAGCGGGGGGTTTGTGATTCAGTATTATCTGCCTCATTTGCATGGCATTGACTACTAATACATGGTTACGGCGCCGGACACCGCCGCCACTCCTTGGCAACCCTTGCGCTGTGGTTGTGGCTTTCCATGCATACTATGGTGTATTGTGGCTGTGATGCTGATGTGTCTTATACTGCTCTTTTATGACATTGTCATATTAATTCATTGTTCCAGACCTTCCGCGGACATGTCCTGGGGTTCTGCTGTGGTTTTTGCGTACATACCATTTATGTCGTTATTTACGTTTTCTGCATGTTTTCCTTTGACATTCTCGGTGTCTTTCCCCATTGGCATGTTGCACCAGTATGACACCTGACGTTGGCAGCCTTCCGTTACTCCTATGTCATGTTTGGATGACTGTAAACCGTTTTTTTTGGTTTACATTGCCGTGCCGTTATGCTACGCCTGCGCCACTTCGTGAATCGCTATTTGCCTTCATTTGCATGGTGCAACACCGCACATGGGGTGTTTAACATACCTACGCCGGAGGCGGCGCAACTCAGGCGTACGCCGGTGGTGCAAGTGGGATTGGATCGTACCTGAATCGCTCGGTGGCCATGTCTGGCGTTGGGGCACCTACGCCATGCGTGCGCCTGGCGCAAGGTTCATGAATCCCGGGGATAGTTTAGGAGATTGCAGCCCACCTTGCATGAGAAAACAAGCCTTTTTTTATTTTTCTGTTTTTCATAAAAGTACTTTTTCCCTGCACTTTTTCATGAGTGTTGGAGAGGTAATATTCTTCAGCATAAATCTGTGCCATTGCGATAATTCATACATATACATGCTGTTTTTTGTATTGTACTTGTATTTGCGTTCATTGTAAGCAAGTTAATAGCTTTCATTTTCAGTGAACATTTAGTTACTGATTGGCTTTTCTGTTTGTTTTTTTTTTCGTAATTTTATTTATTGATTGATTTATTTTAGGATGAATTCTACCAGTACTGCTTTTGCATGATATCCATCAAGCAGACCACATGTCCATCAATATGTCAATTATGTTGGGAATGCTCAAGCCTATCTAGGCTTGAGTGGGGATTGCTATACAACAATATAACCAATATTTCTTCAGTGATATGTGATGAGCATAAAAAAAGCAATCTTTGCTACAATGCAATTTTTTTATACATAAATAAAATAGTATAGCTCTTAATATTTTCCTGTGTACCCAAACAGTGTTAACATTAGCCTTCTGCAGGTCAGGGTAGTACTGATGTTTATGCACCTAAGGAATATTCTGAGACATCAGAGGTTGCAAGAATTTTGAGAACTCCTCTAAGGCTAAAGAAGAAGTAATTAAATGTGCAATAAAGTCAAGCAATTAATGATCACATCACTAAACCACCTTACCCTAAATCTTTTATTTGCAGTCTTTCAAGGAAAACAGAAAAGCTGATAGGAAATACCAGAGCACTGAGCCTGCAGTAATAAACACCAATTTTAAACCCTCTGTAGATCATCTGATAACAACAATTATGTCACCAGTATACTGCATGTAATACAAGTGACTCACCTACCACTTTATAAACAAAGTATCATACTTTGCAATCTGACTAAAGACAAATACATAGAGGCTAAATCAGTGGCCTTATAAAGTCCGAAGTGGACAGTACTTGCTACCATAAACAATCATTTGTTAATTGAGTAAATGTGGTATCCCCATGGACTTTTTCAGTCATGACATAGGCCATGAGGTCAAGGGTAAATATGTGCATACCGTATTTACCCTTACTTTCTTGGCCTGGGTCATATAGATAGTTTAGTATTGCCAATCAATCATGTTTTTGTTAGGTGGGATGAAAAACGAATTGCCTGACAAAATCTAAACAGACATAAGAACATGCAAACTCCACATAATGACCAGAGGTCAGGACTGTACTCTATAACTTGGGGCTGTTAGGCAGAGAATGTTGAAATACAATGCTGCTTACCATGAATGCTGGTAATATGCTATAAACATTTTAAAATGAGCAAGCATAACAAATCAAAACACAGCTATGTATATCACCTAAGTTTTTAGCACTCTGTGCGTTGTATCTAAGGACACAGATCGCATACATTAGAAGGGAAATGTGATAAATGCACTAACAGCGTTTGTCAGTGCATACAGTAGAGGTAGTCAGAGATAGCATATAGATAGTCCTGTGATTACTGGCTGGTAGATAGCCTTGGGATAAGGCTGAAGCTTTAGCTGGTAGACAGAAAAAGCACCAACAAAAGTTTTAGTTGAGACCTTGGCCCCTGGATTCACTAATCCTCTGTGTAAGACTAAATAAGTCTTACACGGAAACTGCAGTTGAACAGTATGATGTCAGCATGCCATGCATATTCATGAGGGCACGCTGACTCATCCCCTAGTTTAACACGGACCGGGCAGAAAGGCAGGGGGCGTGTCCGACTGCCGAGTAGTGCAAAGGTGCACGCCCCTGCAAGAGTCAGATTTGTGAAACGGCAACACACATGAGCGAGTCCGCTCAAATGTCAACAAACCCAACATTACACATCCCCACATACTAAACCCCTTTCAAATTGTAAAATGTAAACTTTGTATTTTTTTTTATAATTCCCGATATAGCTGCCCGTATGTGCACGTGTTTGCGTGGGTGTGCCCATTGCTTAGCCACAGTTAGCAATTTTGACATTGAAGAGCATATAAGAACTATTTAAACAAATTAAGCCCAATAGCGTAGTGGTAGAGACTTTGCCCAAAGAGGAGGCAGTCACAGTTCGAGTCCCACCACACCCCTTTCTATTTCATGTTTTAAAGTAGTATATGAAATAATTCCTGACATATATAAATAAAATTTTACTAAAATGCATTGAAATGGCCTATGTATCAGTGAACAAAAAGTATATTATTTACATATAAGAAGGATCCTGACATCGAATTGCACTTAGCTAAGCAGCGTATTACCCAGGACTGCCCATAGCTGAGCAGCGCTTTACCAAGCTCAATATAGTTGCCCATAGCTAAGCAGCGCTTTACCAAGCACAATATACTTGCCCATAGCTAAGCAGCACTTTACCAAGCGCAATATACTTGCCCATAGCTAAACAGCACTCTACCAAGCGCAATATACTTGCCCATAGCTAAGCAGCTCTTCACCTAGCACAATAGGCTTGCGCAGGGCTGTGCACTGTGCTAACCAGTGCACTGCAGGGCAATGTGGCTTAACGTGGAGCAACATGGAGCAAAGCCAGCTAAACACAGCCACACCCCCTAGCCTCTGTGGACAGTTGTAAAATAAAAAGCAATGACAAGGTTTGAACCTGGGATACTATGCACCATAGTCAAAGCACTGAACCACTAAGCCATAACAGATTAGGATAAACATGCACTGTTAATATACATATACTAATAAATGGAAGATTAACCATTGCTAAGCAGGTCTGCAGTCAGCTGAGAAATGACAAAAACGGCCAATCACAAAAAAGTGCAGGAAATTCGGCATATTTAAGCTCCATAGGCAGGAATACTCGCCATAACTGATTGTAGCTGCCATCTGTAGTCAGAATGTCTGGTTCTGGAGAGGGTATTCACTTTAGAGTGCAATGCTGGGGCATTGAGGAGTCAAAATACATGGTTTGGCTCCATGTCCACCATCATGAGTCAAGACTCCTGCAGGGCCAGTTCCAAGGGAAGGAGTACAAAGCAGAGGCTTGGAATTGGTTTGCTCATGATCTCACCAGTGCCACAGGCATTCCTCGGACTGGTGAGCAGGTCCGTCACCACCATGCAGACCTGAAGAGACGGAAGCAGGACCGACTGAACCAATGGATACAGGAGGCCCATGACATGCGAGATGCCCCACCACTGAGAAAGTAGCCATGGAATGAAGTATGTTGGACATGCTAATTTAGTCTATATAATGGATAGGAATGTCTCAATATCCCTTCTATTACTCCACAGCTGCAGGTGACCATGCTGCGAATCAGCAAACCTATGCAGATTGGCTGCTAAGGCTGTGCCACCAGGCAGGTTAGTAATTCTTCTGCATGTATTGTTATTTAAAATAGGTGAGAGAGCCTGGTAAAAAGTGTTGTAGCTCCCTAATAAAGGCATAAAAATGCCCTGAATAATGTCTCTGCATGTACTGTTATATAAAATAAGTCAGAGAGACAGAAAAAGAGTGTAGTAACCCATTAATAAAGGTAAAAGAAGTCCAGAATAAATATCTCTGCATGTACTGTTATATAACATAAGTGAGTGAGCCAGAAAAAGTGTGTGGTAACCCATTAATAAAGGTAAAATAAGTCTTGAATAATATGTCTGCATGTACTGTTATATAACATAAGTGAGTGAGCCTGAAAAAGAGTGTTGTAACCTATTAATAAAGGTATAATACATCTTGAATAGGTCTTCTGTATGTACTATAATACCAAATAAATGAGAGAGAGCCTGTAGAAAAGTGTGTAATGTAATTAATAAAGGTATAATACGTGGAGTGGGTGTGTCACTTGAAATGTTGTACCCTTGCATTTTATAAATAGTACTGTTGTATTAAGTGCTGTCAACCCACAGTTGGGCTGTCCCATATAAAGTGGATGAAGGAAGTGCCAGTAGTTGTGAAGCATATATACAGTCCTCAACAGTTGGTAATTTGCTGGCATGCATAGGTAAATCTGGCACATGAGTAGCTTGTTAATGTGTACCCCAGAAATGTGATTGTGCTACATGAAATGTAGGTTTCTGCAGAAATGTAACAGAAAATGTCACGTGAACACATCCAGATATGTAGATATATACATATACAAAAATATATAAGTATGTAGCAGTAACATCTGCATCTTGGACAGTTAGTATGTCAGATATAGGTCAGGTATATACTGACCTAGCCAAACCCATTACACAACCTATTGCACGTTGCCAAGTGTAATAATACATGTAGGGGATATACACCTGCAGTCAGTAGGAATGTAGTGTAGACTAAAAGTATTTATAAGATGTTAATGGAGGTATCTTTTTACACCCTACTGTATGTGCATAAACAATGCAATTCCACACCTCAATGGGTATGTCTACTCTCAAAACATTTGTTGGGACATATGTCCTATTGTTCTATAAATATCTGCATGAACTTTGATGCATGTGCCCTGTTCAAACATCCCAATCTTGGTGGCCTGTTGCCACCAATCATCCCTGCATGCTGTTGGAATGTCCACTGTCGTTCAATATATGCATGTGTTATGCTTGCTGTTCAACTTTTGGAACCCTGGTGTGTTGAGTTAATGGGAATATTACTGCATGCTGTTACAACTAATTTGGAATGCTGTTGTCTATGTTGTAATTAAACTCACCTAAACACAGAAAGTATGGGAAGGCCGGTCCCAGCGGACCCACCTGTCCCTCCTCAGCTGGCAATTGCACCTGGTACCAGCAGGTCCGGTGCCCAGCCCGGGCTACCCTCCTCCGTTGGTCCTGTGCCACCTTCAGGTGGAAGCGCTGCAGGGGATGGGGCTCATCCCCCCGTGCAAGCGTGGGCGGAGAAGGGCCTCCTGTCACCCTCCGAAGGGTCTGGGCTGTGGTGCATAGGGAGATCCAGCGTTCAGTCGCTGATCCCCTACCCCAGCTCGAGGCAAGAGTGGCGTGACTCATGGGTGAGCCTGCCCCTCTTACACAGCCCCCAGCACAGCCACCCTTGGGGCTGTGAAGATGCAGTGGTGACTGCCCATGGGAGGGGATCTCAGTTCCACTGTTACCATCTGTGGGCTCATGGGCTTGCGATTTCCAAACATCTGTCCCCGTCAATTGTGTACACCCACCCCATGTGTCATATTCTGCCCCTGTATGCATCTTGTTTGTCTTGTCTGTTTACCTCCCCAACCTACCTCCCCAAATATACCTACTTCCTCTACCTCAATTTCCACTCTCACCTGAAAAAAAAAGAGCAATCTGTTCCCACAAAAAAATTACGCCCCACACATAGCTGCCCATTTTGTACACATGTCCGCTGGATATGTAAACTGATAATTATAATTGGTAGTACAACATACTTTGTTGTCCTCACCCCTCTCTCAGGCGTGGAAGGTGCCAAATTTCACTCCAAATTTATTGCATATGCACAGCTGTTGCTGGTAAAGAAATGAGCAGCTATGGACCTTTCCTACACCCATCCTGCACATCCCAAGCTGGTTTCCCTACTGTCTTTCCCTCTTTGTGCCCCCTTTTTCACCACTGTCCTATCTCCCCATTTTCTTTTCTTTCAAAGAAATTAGCACGGGGGTTAGCAGGAGTAAGCACCTTTAAGCAGTATTTAGTGGGTTTGCACCAGTGTGCGCATCTGTGCACTTAGCTTAGTATTGCTAAGCGTCGTGCAAACCCGCTTACAACTGCTTAAAAGCACCTTAGTCACTCTGTATGTCAGGGCCTTTGTTCTGCTCAGCAGCAAAATAAAACACCTCTGTCAGTCTCGATCCCCAGACCTTGGACACACTAGACTGCATGAAGTACCACTAAGGCACAGCAGATATACAGTAACTTTGTGCTGAAATAAATATATCATGCATTACAATGAGGGAATGTAAAGGGAAAATAGGAATGCCATAACACAAATCTTGTTCTGTGGGTTTTTACTAGCAGTTGTGGAATTGCATGACATGACTGTGAAAAGAGAACCAGCCATTCTAGCAGGAAATAATGTTACAGTAGCACCTTACAAACCCCACACAGTATCAGACCAGGATAAACACTAGCAGAGTTGAATAGGGCAGAGGCCAGACTTCCCAACTGTGACTGCTTTACAGGGATGTCCCTGATTCATAAACAAATGTTAGCTGTGCCCCTCTGAATCCCTCTGATAAGTACTAACATTAGGCAGAAAAGTGGGGAATCACACTGAATGAATAATGTCAATAAGTGGGAGTAGACACTGCTTACACGTCAGAAAAGGTGTAGTAATACATATGCTCCGATTCCCTCGAAGTCTCAAATGAAATATGCCTGTAAGATATTGCAGGTGTATCTCACTTATATGTAACTTTCCCCTGAGGCTGTTCAAATATATACCTGAGAGTATCTGAGGCCTGGCAGAGGCAGAAACACACAGGCATATCAGCATTTCTGCTGTTACACACTCTGCAAATAGCTTTGGAAGGAGTTCCACAAGCATGCCCTTATGTAGGAGTACAACACAGAAATATCAAAGGATGTAGCCATGTACTGCTAGCAACCAACTGTGACAATGCCATTGTTCCAGTGCTGAAAAGGCTGGTGTGGTGCACAGACAAAGAATAATAGGCTAACCTCTGGCTACCATCTGGATATGTCCACAGGTGGGAGCTACGCAGGCAGACTACTTGCCTTGATAGACTAACAGGTACACAGCAACCCTGTATGTTCAGCAAGATAAACATCAGACGATAATAAATAATGATCTCTGCAGTTCTGCACCCCTACCCAAAAGTACTATATACCTGTGTATTCAGGCAAAACTAAGGGTGTAGGTAGGCATACTCAGTACTGAAATATGTCCAGTTGTCTTGAGCAGCCTGTGCTAATGTCAACACAAACAAACCCCAAACTGTTCAGAAGTGAGTAACTTAATAATTACAGTATAGCAGTTCACAAACAGTGCATATGCCAGAGGAGTACATTGCAATAATTACTTTTGTATGGCAGTTAATTGTCTAATTCAAAAAGAAAGTACATACTCCCATGTATCCTGTGTTAGCATTTGGAAGGGTGAGTAAAAGTCTACACTGAGAAGTGTGTACTGGAAGCAGCAACATTCAGGTTTGAGTACAACATGCATTGAGCAGCCTGTGCTAATGTCAACACAAACAAACCCCAAACTGTTCAGAAGTGAGTAAGTTAATAATTACAGTATAGCAGTTCACAAACAGTGCATGTGCCAGAGGAGTACATTGCAGTAACTACTTTTGTATGGCAGTTAATTGTCTAATTCAAAAAGAAAGTACATACTCCCATGTATCCTGTGTTAGCATTTGGAAGGGTGAGTAAAAGTCTACACTGAGAAGTGTGTACTGGAAGCAGCAACATTCAGGTTTGAGTACAACATGCATATCACTGGCTACAACCCTAGCTTCAGATATGAGACATATACCAACCTTCTGACTGACAAAATGGTGTCCAGAGCAAACAAGCATGGGCCCCACCTTGGAAAGCTGAATGGGCTACGCCTACCTAACCTAGCATTTTATAGCAGTGGGCTGAAATCACAGTGAGTACTGCAATTACCTCACAGCAGGCTGCATGCAATTACTAAATGGTGGGCACCAATTGGTGCAGAGGCCATCACATGCACATGTGCAGATACCTAGAAAAGCAGGCTGTACCTGCTGTCCACACATGCAATAATATCATTGCAGGAACAGAGAGAGAGAGAGAGAGAGAGAGCGAGAGAGTGAGAGAGAGAGAGAGAGAGAAAAACACGGACAAAAGAGATAGAAACGGAAACAGACAGAGGACCCCCCCCCCCAAAAAAAAAAAAAAACAGTAACAACAGACGGAGCAGAGAAATACAAAGGTAAGGTATGTAACACATATGTATTTGCTGGCATGTAGTAGATGTTCTTGAAGAGTACTCTACATACTGTAAATCATTCATATGTGGCAGCAGTACATATCTATATGTATCTGCACATGTGCATAGGGCAAGTGACATACTGCAACTGTTAGTGAAGGGTGGACATATATATGTTGTTGAAGGTTGTTATGTGCATATATCTATGTAGGTTGTAGTGTGTGGCATGGAAAACAGCATGCAGTGCTGGTATATGTCACGTGGTGGTTAAACGCTGTGGGACTGATTTGTCAGATCTGCTTTGTTACAGCCAGTGAGGCCTGCTAAAGCTACATGGGCTGAGGACACCAAAATGCATTCTGCACAACACTGTGCAATATCATTACATAACTGTATATCTCACAACTGTCGCATAATTGATATCCTCACCATGAAAGGTGGACTGTATATGTGCCTATGACCCCGTGTCAGGGATCACGTCAGACGCCCTGCTAGACAGGGGTCCAGGAAAGTAAATAATGTGGGAAGAAATATTCAGGGAATTGTTATGGCTAGGCTTGTATAGGCCCTAGGGCTGATAGCCTAGTACTAACCTATGAACCTATGAACCTATGAACCTATATGTACATCTATATGTACAGCAATGGACGTTTAGATGTATGTGTATATATATATATATATATATATATATATATGTAGATATATATATATATATATATATATATATATATATATATATATATATATATATATATACATATATATATATATATATATATATATATATATATATATATATATATATATATATATATATATATATATATATATAGAGAGAGAGTGAGAGACACGGGGTCATACGTACTGCAACAGGTGCCAGGTGACCAAGGCATGGACTGAAGACCAGTGTCAATACTGCAGTGCCATCTTTCCTTTCCAAAACACTGTACCCATTAACTACCACATAGGTGGAAGTCTACCTAACACTGAAGGTGTGATAAGGGAACATGGGACACAGGTGGACACTAGCCTCCCCTTTGATAATCACAGTGCCACACTAGTCTTGTAATCTGTCTACATAGTACATGTCATCACAAAAGGTGTGTCATCTAGGGAAATATAGGTCAGTGTTCCCCTCTACTCATCACAATGTCCCATGTGGTATGTACCTCACATGACAACTACAGCAAGTGGAAAGGCCACAGACATACCTCACAAAGAGTAATACTGGCCTCAAACAGATGCTCTATGCAGACTGACTCACAAAACCATAGCTAGACTGTGTTGCATACCGCCCACCCAGACGTGACCTCTGCCAAACATACAGAGGTATGTCACAACGATAGCTGTTGGACAACCACCGTGTCAACGTATCACAATCCCTCCAGGCTACACGGTCTAGGGCCCTAAACCTCGTCAGCTCACTAAACAGCACATGCTGGAGGGATAGGTTCCTATCTCAGAGATATGCCATACTCTGGAATAGACCACCTATCAGTAGCAAACAAGAGTCCTCATTAGCAGTTGTCATAAATACCCCTGATGATTGTTTGGGAGATAGGTAATACACCCCAGGAATCACCTCTGTGGTTCTGGTTGACAGGAGCAAGTGAAATCAAATTACATGTGTGTCAAAGGCCAGGGTAGCATATGGCTAGGCTGATCTAGGCCCTAGGGCCTATAGCGTATTACCTACCTATGACATGATGCACACACACACACATGTACTCAGTGCAATACCTGCTATGTGAGGTTGAATGAGTGTGACGGTGAATGTGTACAAGGTCTGTAAAGGTGTGATAGCTTAGTGTGAATTTGTTTCTGTCATGGTAGTTTGTGTCCTAGCAGTGAGGCCAGCAAAAGATATGTATGTTATTGCTAGGCAGACATAGTAGTATGGCATATGTTGTGACGTAGTTCCTTGTTGACGACTGTGGTGTCCCATTGTAGACTAAAGCAATACATGTATGTTTAGTGAGTGGTACTGCTGGTGAATCCAACTCCCATATGAACTGTAGTACTACCTGAAGCTGTAGGCCTAAACAGCACAGTATGGTGTATGTTCACATTGCTTGGAAACAATGACTTGCGTGTTTCCTGTAGTCTGCACAGATTACATACCTCAGGCATAAGGTTTTGTAAGTAGTGGCAAACAGTACTGTATGGTACACAGGTAAAGCTCATCTGGGTTGGCATACATTTGTGTGTTGTATGTATGTCTGATGTGTGTGTAATTATGCCTGTACCATGCCCACAATCATATGTGCGTTACAGGGTATACATGTGTATCTAGCAACATGTATACTCAGTTACAGCAGTATGCCGCCTATATTAACTGTGCACATATGTTAGGCAGGGGTATGGCATCAACAACTAGGGTGGTTTACTGGTAATACTGTAACTGTACTTTACATTCATTGCAATGGATGACATCTTTCTTCATGCATTAGCATGATATATACCCCTGTGGCGAGGTTGTGCATTGTGTCACAAACAGTGTGCCAGGTACTGGTGTATAGTGATTTGATATATAGAGTGTGCCAGGCACTGTCAGTCAGTTGTGGCCTGAGCACCAATATGTGGTATTGAATGTGTGTATCCTCTGACAGACAAACGGATGCTATATATGACTGTTAAGTGATATCTGTAGTTAAGGGTGTAAAGTGAGCCACATGACTCACTCACACATATTGTTCATTTCTCTTTCAGGGCAATGGCCCACCAACGTAATCCCTGTTACACAGCAGCGGAGGAACAGGAAAGTCACCACAGCCTGCTGCAGCACTACTCATTGCTGTTTTCCAGAAGCAGCCAGCGCCAGCATGAGCGGACTGCACTGTGGCAAGATCTTGTTCGTCAGGTAAATGACATAGGCATGCATAACCAGACATATTAGCAGGTACACCATCACTGCAGTGATTTAATTAGACATGTCCGGTGGCATACATCTGATATCCACAGACAACAGCTTGCCACAGGTGGTGGGGTGGCCATCAATCCCCCCTCACCAGAGTGGAGGAGCTGCTCCTAAGCATGGTGGCTCATGGCCAACAACAGAAACTGCAACAGACATGTGTTGTCATGTGGGCTGGAGCAACCCAGCATGTTGACATGGATCGTGCAGGTAACATGCCCTATCTGTAGACTACTGTTACCTGTATTGTTAGATTATGCATATGTGAGATGTGTACTGTGTGTTTAACAGTTGTGCTGTGTAGTGTTGTACAATACTGATATTTGGAATGTTATCTGTACACCTGTGACTGTCGACTGTTGTTCTACTGTAGTTTAGCAAACCCACAGTAGCAATGCCACAGTTGTGGCCACTGACAAACTGTTTCATATTCTTGTAGGTCCCTCTGACGTGACAGCAGGGCAGATGATCTATGCTAGTGAGTGTGTTATAACTTTAATATTGGTAATGAAATGTGCATGTCATAGGTGAGGTGTAGGCCATGTACACGTAACACACCTACGTATAATGCATGCTGTGCATGTTTGCTGTGAGACGTTGCACATCTCAGTAATGTCAGTAGCTGCCTCAATCACATGCAATACACAGAGCATCAGACACAATTGTGGCAACACCGTACTGCACATTGGATAGGCATGGTTGATACACATGTACACAACATAACACATTTGTCGTACGCAGTACACCACAACATGCTACACATGGCGTAACCATACACCCACTGTAAGGTCACACTTCAGTATCCCACATGTCATCCACACAGCACACATGATATACCTGAGGGGTCGAGGCCTATCATGGGGCTATGCAACACTCTTCAACACATAACACAGTCATGTTAGGCAATGCTCCCTATTGAACACCTCACACACCCATGTACAAAGTGACTGTGTAATTGTGAATGTAGCCACGGCATTGCAGTTCAGGTACAGCATGCTAGGCAGTGGTCTGTCACACATTAGAAGCCTTGAGTGACCACATGATGCATGATGATGATGGCTCATGGTACTACACCCCATCCAGTTACAGTGACCACAGTACTACACATAGCAGTCATTGCTTTGCACCTTAATGTTGTGTGTGTGCAAACATATGCACCTATACACAATATGCATAGCATGTTGTGTGTGTGCAAACATATGCAACTATACACAATATGCATAGCAGTCGCCATCTGTACAAAGTGACACATATATGTCCTGGAATGCTATTGGGTGTATAGGTCACATGACACACATTGGGTATGTGTGATGTTTAATGTTGCAGTCATGTAGCATGCCATGTCACGGCTGGCACTGGCATGTCTGCAATATGTCCCACACTCACCATAACCACTGTACAATGGCCATGTCGAGCATTGGTATTCCATCACGTATACATGCACCCCTCATCCAGTGTGTGTACATAGCATGCATGTGCTACACTTGTGTCCACAATTATCTGCTACAGACACAGACGCTGTAATCAGACAAGGAAATCTATGTAAGAAAAGCCAGACTGGGGTCAACGTCACACAAAGACTTTATTGGAAAACGAACAACCAGCAATCCACTGAACAGAATCCTAAGCGCTTTCACCCATTAATACTAAGGGCATCATCAGAGTAAATGTAAAAACCTTTCTCACCCTCTTTTAAGTGTAAAACATATACACGGCCATACTCCATCAACCAATCAAAACGTTAACCAACTAAAACTCATTCATTAATAATATTATAAAGCTAAAAAACATATATATGTGTGTTTCTATATATACAATATATAATATATAATGAAACCTGTGTGGAAAATACTAAATCCATATAAGTTTGTTACATCAACTATATACAATAATTAATTAATGAATACAATTGCAAATAACACTTTAAACAAAAAATTAATAACTAATATCTAAATATATTTGTCCACCTAAAACTAAGTACCTACAATGTACTGATAAACCTAAAAACATTAAATATTAAATATTGATATTTAGTTACTAGAATAATCATAATAACTGATAAAATGTTAAAGGGTAGAAAAACTTTTATATGCACTGTGACCTGTACTTTAGAATATTAGAAAGTGATATATGTTCATTTATTCCAGGAAACCTAGATGCATCAAGTCTAAGTTGCCAAAGACATTCTTTAACCTCCAAAAATGTCTTAGCATCTCCTCCTTCTTTATCACTATGTGGAACCCTGTCAATAACAAAAAATAAAAACTTTTTATAATTTTTACAGCTTAAACTATGTACATATAAGGCATTCGTAGTTTTTTTTTATTTTTTATGTCTCTTACATGTTCTAATATTCTAAGTCTTAGTTTTCTGATGGTTTTACCTACATAAAATAGTTTCATAGTTTCATAGTTTAGTACTAGGCTATCTGCCCTGGGGCATTGGTAAGCCTAGCCATAGTGATGTGACTTTCGCCACCCCATAAAATGGTACAAAATGCACAGAATAGATTTAGAATACCATGCCTCTGTCTAGTAGTGACACAGTGAAGGTCCCCTTATATAATAGAATTAGTTTACTGTGCCCCTGTCTAGTAGTGACACAGATGTGACCCCTGGGGTAAACTTACGATCTCCCATCCACTCATCAAGATTTCTCTTGAAGAGAGTCAGTGAGGGGCTCTGCCTAACATGAACTGGGATCTTGTTCCAGAGCATGGGAAGCCTCTGGGTTATGAATCTATCCCTCCAGCATGTCCTATTCATACTTGTGCCGAGGTTTAAGTCTTTAGCTCTTGTGGTTCTGATGGATTTGGATTTTTTGAGGTGGAGCATGTTAATCAGTTCCTGATTGGACATGGCCTTGTACGTCAGGCAGAGATCACCTCTGAGCAGGCGGTATGCTACTGAATAGAGCTGGAGTTTCTTTAGTCTGGCAGAATAAGACATATGTTGGAGACCCTTGATCCTCTTGGTGAGGTACTTTTGTGGTCTCTCCAGCTGTTGCAAATGCCATGTGAGGTACATACCAAATGGGGCATTGTACTCAATCATGGGTCTGATGAGGGAGGAGTATAGGGGTACAATGACATCCTTGGATCTGGATGTGAATCCCTTCATGATAAGGTGTGCAAGGTAGAATGTTTTTCTAACCACTTTGGCAACGTGGGTGTCAAATGAGAGGTCGCTGTCTACTTGGGTCCCTAGGTCTCTGATCACTTTTTCCATACTCAGTGGGTTGCTGTCTATGTGATAATTTGTGGGTACTTTGTTTTTCCCAAAGGGGATGACTATACATTTTTTGGCATTTAGTTTAAGGCCATGATTCCGGCACCAGTTGTCCGTTTCTGTGAGGCCTTTTTGTAGGATGTATGTGTCCGCTGGTGTATCGACTATGGTGCCTAGTTTGCAGTCATCTGCAAACTTTGTCAGCCACAACCCTCCCATGTTTGCTTTAACATCTGAGAAATAAATGCCAAACAAGAAGGGTCCCAGGACAGATCCCTGTGGGACACCACTTGTGACTGGCTTTGAGTCTGACATTGCTCCAGTGATTTTAACTTTATGGGTTCTGTCCTTTAGCCAGTTTGCAACCCATCTAGTGACATAAGGGTTTGCATTTAAGCTGTTGAGCTTATCTATGATGCCTGAGTGGGGTATTGTGTCGAAGGACTTAGCCAAGTCCAGGTAGGCTGTATGGACTGCTTTGCCCTCATCAATGGCTCTAGTGACTGTTTCGAAAAAGTCAACCAGGTTCAAAAGGCAGGATCTGCCCTTTACAAAGCCGAACTGGGTGGGGTCAAGTGTCTGTAGGTCCCCAATGTCTCTGTTTATGAGTTCCATAATGATTCTTTCCATAGCTTTGCAGACCAGGCTGGTTAAGCTTATGGGGCGGTAGTTCCCAGGGTCTGTAGAGGTACCCCCTTTGTGGAGTGGGACCACTGTTGCTGTGCGCCAGTGTTCAGGTACATATCCTGTAGTAAGGCTAAGGTTAAATAGCATTTTTATGTGTGGGTTTAGCTCTTCTTGGAGTTCACGTAGCACGCAACCCGGGATACTGTCAGGTCCCATTGATGCTGTGTTTTTAGCTTTGCTGAGGGCGACTCTCACCTGGAAATCTGAGATGACAGGGAGATTACATTCAGCTGGGATAAGTATTTCTTCTTTTGGGGCGAGGGAGGGGAGAAATTTGCACTGAACCTGTCAGCCAGAATATTGGCAATATCTGTGGGTTCAGTGTATTTTTTGTTGTTGTGAACTAACTCTGAGCATATCTGAGGGGTTTCCGCCCAGGTTTCTAACATAGCTGAAGAAGGCTTTGTGGTTATCTTTAGTGTCCTTAGCGATTTTTCTCTCAAAGTTGGCCTTGGAGGTTTTTATGAGAGAACGTAGTTTTCTGCTAGTGCTGATCAGAGATGTCTTCCCTTTATGGGAATTTGCTCTGTCGTGCAGTAGCTTCCTTCTTTTGTTATACAATTTGTTAATGGCTGAGGTCCACCAGACAGGACGCTTGCCTTTGGTGGAGAGGGACTTGGATTTATTTGGGATTGCATGATCCATGCATTCTTGGAGATGTCCATAGAAAGCATTTGTGAAGGATTCAGCATTGTGGGATGTGGTATCCACTGGCCCAGTGGGCTTAAAGGATACCATCTCAGTCTTAAGAAGAGTGAAGTCTGCTTTTGAGAAGTTTTTCACTGTGGTCTTTTGTGCTGGGGGTGGAGGTGGGATATATATATCCAGGGTGATTAGTTTCTGGTCAGATCTCACTAGTGAGGGGTATACCTCCGGTGTGGAGCATTTTGTTCCCATGTTTGTGATGATCAGGTCTAGTATATTATCTCCCCTAGTGGGAGAGGTGACTAGTTGTTCCAGTGCATTTGAATTTATGAATTCCTGTAACCTTTGGGCTATGGTGTTAGGGCTAGAATAATGTACCCAATCTATGTTAGGGTAGTTGGAGTTTCCCAGTATGATGGTATTTTGTGATACATTCATATCCTCCAATGTCTTCAGGAAGGCTGAGTGGGGTTCCTGAGATTGGGAGGATGGTCTGTAACATGCTACCAGTTGTATAGCAGTTTTGCCTATGGTTAGTTGCACCTGTATGGTCTCCGATGCTTCATGTGTTGCTACTAACCTGGAGGTGTGGGTGTCCTTGATGAATATGGACACTCCCCCTCCCTTTGTGGTTCGGCCCGGGTTTTGGGGCCGAAAAGCATGATACGAGGTATAGCCTTTTAGCACTGGGGTGCTCTCAGGAGCCTTGAACCAGGTTTCAGTTACTGCACAGACGTCGATGTTCTCCATACTGAGGAGTGCATCGTGTGCCTGCATCTTGAGATTTAGACTTCTGGCATTGAGCAACATCACCCTTAGTTTTTTTTCCATTTTTGTTTTCTAAAGAGGTGGGTTTGTCTTTTGAGCCTTGCCTAAAAAAGGCACTATGGGGGTGGCAAGAGCCTTAGCCAATATCTGGAAGCCCAGTGGTGACAGGTGCAAGCCGTCCCTTGCGAAGCAGCGTGGCTTATCCAACATGTCATCCCAGGCAGACAGATATTGGATCCCCTTAGAATGACACCAGTACTTGAGCCAATTATTAAAGCTAATCATCTTGTCTTTGTATTGTGGCATCATTTTTGGTGAGGGCAAGATACTGCTCAGGGTCAGGGTCATACCAGCCTGGGCTACATAATCAGAGAGCTCCTCTATGTCTCTTTTCATGTAGTCCAGGGAGGTACGTCTCAGGTCATTCATGCCAGCATGGACAATGACAGAATCATATTTGTACTTGCTTTGGAGTGACCTGAATGCGTGTGTTATGTGGTGGATCCTAGCTCCCGATCGGCAGCTCACAGTCACCCTTTCCTTGTTCAGCCTGGTAAGCGGGACATCAGTGTGTCTGACTATAGAGTCACTTATTATTAGTGTATCAGGCATGGTGTTTAGCCTTAAGGGCTGTGATTGATTGACACACTGATTTATTGAAGTATGTGTTGCATGTGTTTTGGTTTGAGGTGGTGGATTTTTGGATGTCTGCTTTGGGAGCCTCTGTTGTTTTGGTAAGTTTTTTATTAGAGCCTCCAAGTATGTCTTTGTGTTTTTATGTGGTTGGTTTGCAGTTGTGGTAGGTCTATGTGGGACTGGGTTTGTTGTGTGTGTGGTTACCATCTCCTCCTGTCTGGTCATGCCAGCCCTGAGTTGAGAGAGTTCAGCCTCCAGTTTGGCTATATAGGTGCATCTCTCACATGTATTTGTGTTTGTTGGGAGGAGGAGAGGGTTGTCTGTGTACATGAGACAATTGTAGCATTGTCTCAAAATACCCAGATCAACCAGCTGAACTGGAGAGGACGCCAGTAATCTACCACTCAACATGCTAGAACAGTATAAGGGAGTGCTGTACCTTTAAGGGAAGTGGATATTCACAGGGGTGGTAGGTGGATGTAGTGCTTACTTAGTATGAGAGTGCTTACTTAGTAGAGAAGTTTTGAGAAGAAGTGCTAGGCTTATAATATAGTGAGTAGTCTGATTATACTAAGAGTAGAGCTTCCTTAAGGGAAAATTTGAAGAGCAGACTTGGCGGAGCCAGAAGAAGTTTAACCTTGTTTAACCGGCGCTGCGCAATGCGCACAATCGCGCAAAACCACGCAAACGCGGATTTTAAACAGGGAACTTTAAAAGAGCTAGAAATGGTCCAAAACAACCAATTACTACAGCTCTTGTGCTGAGGTCACTTCCTACAGGGACAGGTAGGCTGCTCAGGGCTCCCCACTCCCACTGGTGAGCAAAGAAACTTCCTTCTATCCAAGTAAGGTAATGGACAACACAGGAACTTCACCACAGCCCAGAATACAGCAAAACCTGTAAACTGGTCTAAACTAGTCGAGGAGAGGCGGGAAAACAAGGATTATTTTTTTTGTTTGTTTGTTTTTAGATAGAAACGCACAGAAAATGCAGAAACAGTAATAAATCAGTTACACAGGCTAGCACATTTTAGTGGGCAGCCTCAACAGTTAAATTAAACAAACAAACTTTCGATCAAATTAGACTAAAATGTAACTTTAAGTGCAGATATTAAATAATGCAGCAAACAGCTAAAAAAACAGTTTAAGCTTGTTTAGGGTAAGCTAGAGAAGGCATTTCAAGTAAAAAAACAGTAAAGATACTTAAATCCAGAAAGTAGTCACTTTTCTGAGTTCTCTGTAGCTAGGACCACTCTGCAGGACCACGAGGTGCTTGTGTGAGTAGGAAAACGGTTTACAGACCAAAATGTAGGACAACTAAGACATGTAGCAAGATAGACCACCATTTTAGTGTTGCAGTTGCAAAACCCAGGACTTCTAAACTTCTAATAGTTTTGCTGTAATTATGAACTGCAACATATGGTCCATTATTGATGTATTTACAAATACAACTGGATCCACATTTATTCATCATAGAATTTTTATAGACATTTTGATTGTCAACTGTCTCCATAATTTCCTTTAAAATTTTCCCTGTACTGTATGTAAATGTTGGAACAATTCCCACCACCTTGGTTATGTCATTGGTAAGAACACTACACCAAGTATCATAAATAATGTTTTTAATGGTTACACTATTGTCATTGTATGGCAGGACCATTGCATGTCTCTTGCTATTGAACCTGTTGTCTACTGTGGTCTTTAATAAACCATCTTTTAAAATTGGTCTGTAAACCGTTTTCCTTTTCTGCAGTACCTCCAACTTGATGTTGTTTAAAATATCTTGTGGATATCCTCTCTCTAATAACATATTGATTAATTTGAAACTTCTAAATCATGCAGATTGTCATCACTAATAAGTCTCGACAACCTAACCATTTGCCCTTTCATTATATTTTTCTTTTGAAAAAATTGATGACAACTTTGATAATGTAAAAATTAATTGGAAAACGTTTTTTTACGATATATATTGGATATTAATCCACCACTTTCCTTGTCCTTAATTAACAAGATATCCAAAAAATCACACTGATAAGCATGTATCTTATAAGTAAATTTCAAAAATGTAGTACTATTTCCCAGACTGTATATAAAATCCTTAATCTCTTCCACTGTACCTTTCCAGAAAATTAGAATGTCATCCAAAAAACGCAGGTAAAAAGCAACATTCTGCATATATTGTGATGTAAATACATAATTAGTTTCCCAGTCCACCAAAACAAGGTTGGCATATGAGGGTGCACACTTTGCCCCCATAGCCACACCAGTAATCTGCTTAAAATATTCAGCCTCAAAAGTAATATAATTGTTGTTAAGCACCATATCTATCAAATCAACAATTAAACTTTGTTTCGGGGTTTGTAAGGTACTGTATTTACTGAGGCTATTGTTGAACATCTCTAATCCCAAATCATTAGGTATGACAGAAAATAGGTTGACCACATAAATAGTCACCATCACATATCCGTCATCCCAAGAGGTATTCCTGATCACATCCAAACAATGCCAAGAGTCCTTTAACACATGTGGTAATTTTTGAAAAACTTCTTTACAATAAAAATCAACAAAAGATGCCATGGTCTCAGTCTTTGAACCCTTAGCAGACAGTATTGGGCGGAATGGTGGATTATTAATATTCTTGTGAATTTTGGGAATACCAAATATAGAAGGGATGACTGGTGAACAAACTAATTATGTGTTTTGTCCAATACACCGTCCATAAGTTACTCATACAACTGCCAATCTAATTTCATGTAGGCTCTACTAACATCATATTTTGAAACCCTAGTGTATGTGGATGTGTCGTTTAACAACTCCAACATACTGCTGGAGTAGTCAGTTTTAGTCATGATAACCACACCTCCACCTTTATCGGGTTTCATCACCCTGTAGATGTCAGAAGATGTTAACTTGTGGAGACAAAACCTTTCTCCAATAGTCAAATTGTCACTTATGTTGTTACAATCCTTTAGGTGTCTCCTCAACTGTATTTCACATAGCTGTTCAAACACATGTATGGTGAGATTGGCTGGAGGAATAAATGTACTTTTTCTTTTCAATGCTGGTACATAGTGTATTAATTGACTATTTTGATTTGAAAAGTACAATTTCAAATTCAAATCCCTTGTATATAGTTTTAAACAGATTAGTATTCTCGCTATCTCATGTCTAAATGATGGTACAAAGGAAAAACCTTTTGCAAACAAGTCACAGTAATCATCACTTAATACTAGATCACTATAGTTATAAATACCAAAACTACCCTTCTTAATCATGTTAAGTTGCTGTTGAAATCTTTCTAGTTCCACACAGGTTTCAATATTATGTCTAGTGCCAGAATCAAATGTTCTGTCACTATCAAATTCTCTATCAATATACAAGTCGGAAATACTATTGCTACTGCTATTTTGCTTAAAAAACCCAATCTCAGGCTCACTTAATTCAATAAAACTTTTAGACTCTAAATTTTTCATAGAACATTCATAACTATAAATGTTAAACAAATTGAACTGATCAATCGTTTCCAAATCTAAGGTGTCAACATTAGAGGCATTTAGTAAAATATGTGCATCCAAAAGGAGACCAAACATTAATTAATTGTTCCCTTGTGACCATCTCCGCCTCGCATACTGCTTCTGTCCTCTCACATTGTCCACATTCAGTTGCATTGTCCGCTGTCGGCGCTCGCGTATCCTTTGCGAGTGCCTCACAGGTGGATTTTCTAAAAAAATGTCCATCATCATTGACTTCGTCAATAAATACATTTTGTTCAACATAAGTATCAGAGTCTCTATTGTAATTGTTATCCAAAGGATAGGTCGTGCCATGACCAAACAATCTCTCAGATCTATTATGTAAATCTTTGTAAGCCTTAAAATGAGCATACGCTTTATTGTGGGCATAGTCATGCATATCTCTGTTCAATTTGTTAGTCTTATTCTCCAAACCCCTTTTCACAAAAACGTCCATATAATTCAAAATACTGTCATATTTATGTTTGTTGAATTCAAATAACAAGTCTTTAGTAATGTTACTATTCAATACAGCCAGTTCATTTTTAATGCTTCTATCTTGACAGAATTGTTACGTAAAATAATTCTCATAAGGTCAATACCTGTATTATCGAACAACGCCAATAAATCCTGGAATATTTCCGAGTCCTCGTCGAAGCCCATGGGTAACCTGAAAACCCTTAAGCCCTTTGGCACTTGCTTCAACTCGATAGATCTTTCCAGGAATACGTTGTCCATCTGCAGGGATTTGAAATGCCTTAATTTTTTCTCAAATTCCAGAAGCTGTGAACGTATAGAACCATTACCGGCTGTATTTATAACTTCCTGTTTTGAACTCATAGTGGGAGGATTTAACAGATTGGCAAAATTTCCTCCCTTGTTATTGGATGAATGCGTTTGACTGGCATTACACTGTAAACCAGCTGTATTGGAACCAGTTAACACTCTTGTGCTCGTAGTCGGGGGCATATGTAGCGTATATAATTCTGCCTGAGAATCAGTCAATGTAACATCCGTATTGTTACTCAAACGGTCATCTTGACCAGCACTATTTGTATTGACAGTAGCTTTATCTTGCATTAATTTGACTAACTTCTAGGTGATATCTATATACTGAATCATAAGCTGCTCCATGTCCTGGGTTTTGCAACTGCAACACTAAAATGGTGGTCTATCTTGCTACATGTCTTAGTTGTCCTACATTTTATGTAGGTAAAACCATCAGAAAACAAAGACTTAGAATATTAGAACATGTAAGGGACATAAAAAATAAAAAAACTACGAATGCCTTATATGTATATAGTTTAAGCTGTAACAATTATAAAAAGTTTTTATTTTTTGTTATTGACAGGGTTCCACATAGTGATAAAGGAGGAGATGCTAAGACATTTTTGGAGGTTAAAGAATGTCTTTGGCAACTTAGACTTGATGCATCTAGGTTTCCTGGAATAACTGAACATTTATCACTTTCTAGTATTCTAAAGTACAGGTCACAGTGCATATAAAAGTTTTTCTACCCTTTAACATTTTATCAGTTATTACGATTATTCTAGTAACTAAATATCAATATTTAATATTTAATATTTAATGTTTTTAGGTTTATCAGTACGTTTTAGGTACTTAGTTTTAGGTGGACAAATATATTCAGATATTAGTTATTAATTTTTTTGTTTAAAGTGTTATTTGCAATTGTATTTATTAATTAATTATTGTATATAGTTGATGTAACAAACTTATATGGATTTGGTATTTTCCACACAGTTTTCATTATATATTATATATTATATATATATATATATATATATATATATATATATATATATATATATGTGTGTTTTTTAGCTTTATAATATTATTAATGAATGAGTTTTAGCTGGTTAATGTTTTGATTGGTTGATGGAGTATGGGTCTGTATATGTTTTATACTTAAAACAGGGTGAGAAAGGTTTTTACACTTACTCTGATGATGCCCTTAGTATTAATGGGTGAAAGTGCTTAGGATTCTGTTCAGTGGATTGCTGGTTGTTCATTTTCCAATAAAGTCTTTGTGTGATGTCGATCCCAGTCTGGCTTTTCTTACAAGTTTATTTTCGTTTGTACATGCTGTTTTGATGGAAATCTATGTGACACACAGATAACACATGCAGCCATGGTATGTATACCTGTGAGTCATGGTGCACAGGACATTGCTGGGCTTATAATACTTGCACAGCAATGTGTCCTTGTACATATTGTGTTCCAGGGTGTAGCCAATCACTGAACAACTACACACATGCATCAAAGCCATGTATACTGTTATTAACTAGGGCTGTCTACACTCGCACTGCATGGTCTTGAGCAACACATGTTCTGCATGCTGACACGTGTGCGGTGACTGTTTGCCTTGTGATACTGTCACCCACCTTCAACCACCATTGAGTATATTTTGGATTGCTGGTGTGTGTGTATCTGCTGTAGTGAGGAGTGTATTTTTGTGCATGTGTGCATGTGTGCATGTGTTCATGTGTTCATGTGTGCATGTGTTCATCTGTGCATGTGTGCATGTGTTCAAGCATACATGCATACATGCACACATGAACACATGAACAGATTGTAAGGTATGTTTCCTGTCTTCCTCTCACAGGTGCTGAGGTTGGGTTGGCTGAATGCAGCAGGGAACCTGAAGTCACTGCCACAAATAGTGGAGATGATGATACATCTATTGTGGCACAGGCAGGTTTGACAGGGTCTGTCGTTGGTCCGCCAATCAACAGTACACAGCTTTCCACCCCATCTATTTGCACAGTCATACTGCCAATACATCCCTCATCACCAATGGTCTTAGCCGAGGGACAGCATACAGTTGGCATTGACCAGGATAGTGTGGTATGCATGGCACATGCACCCCCTCACAGCAGCCATTCCCAGATTCCTGGAATGGTACCACATAGGCGGATGTCCAGGGGTTCTTGTGGGAGCACCGCTGGTCATAATGCCCCTGGCAGATGTGCCCCCACAGGTCTTACAACCTCAGATATGTTCCGAGCTGTAATGCAGGCACAGGCATGTATGGAACGATACACCAGACAGGGACTAAGGGCGCAGAGGGCCCATAAAACCGCTATCAATGACAGTATCCGTGACCTTGCCGGTGCCATCCGTAATTACACTGAGGTCATTGATAGACGTTGGGGGGAGACATTATATGCCCTCCACAATGTGTTTTCCATGAGCCAGGACCATACGGGATGGTTGAGACATCGACACGGACATATGCCAGTGACATCAATGGCTGGCAGTCATTGCGGATGACCCACAGATCACAGCCACTTCTGTAGTGGCAGCACCAGCCCCAGAAATGCTGGGGCTGGCCTGTCGATTGACCGTCCTAGTAGACCATGTGCACGTGGCTCTGGCCAATCCCAGCAGAGACATGGGTCCAGTCAACATACCTCTGCCTCTGATGATAGTACCCAGTCAGGCTTGGTACCCGATACTGTCCGTAGCACCCCTGCCAGGCACAGGTACCGTGTCCACGCCCAGAGACAATGATCTGTACAGCCTGGCAGGTACAGTCTGTGGCTGTCCCACAACCTCCAGTATATGTTAGCCACATGGTGGAGCTGTGTGCATGCAGACACACACACATAAACCAAACACCTAGGGCTCACACATACACACACACATTACATCAACATTGGCCCATGCTGTACTGTTGTCTCTCACACACACACACACACATACATGTCGATTGGATGGGTCAATGTCGGGCTCTGACAAACCAACAACACACCCTGTGCATATGATGAAACCTGTGCCACCTCCTGTCATCTGTAACATTGATGCAGGAACAGGCTAACATGGTGCTGATGCACAGGGTGACATTATAGCAGTGTAGCAATGTTAGCATGTTGTCAACAGGAAAGTGTAATGATATCCTTGTAGGTATATCTGAGCAGGCATGATGCATCAAAGCTCTGATTGTCAATGTAGTATTGTTTACACCAGTGTTAAGTCTGAGTATGTATTATCCGCCCATGTGCCACTTGGCTGAAGTGTGTAGTGTTGCCAGCATGTGTTAGTGAGTGGACAGTATGTGTGTGATGTGTGCAGTACAGATTAGCAGGTGTACATCTGTGAACATGGTGGGGGTGCACTGTCTGCATGTACGTGCATAGTGGACACATGGGACGTGTGACATACCCTGCATTACACAGAGTTAACGTCTCATAGTATCTCTCGGTGGCCAGTATGCATTCTACTACAGATATGTTCTAACATGGGTACACATGTGTGTATGACATGGTTTGACACTATGCTGTGGGTGATACTGTTACTATCTGTCAATGTTTTGCATTCTGGTAGTACACACAACCTCAACAGCCTGAATATAACCAATCATTAGATGATGTCCTGACAACTGACACACAGATGTAGGGAACTCAGTAACAGTTGGATCCTTCCAGTACTATACTATAACAGTAACCAGTGGTATTGACCGCCACCCGTTCCTGGGACCACACCTGTTTGGCATATAGCCCTCTTAGGTACATGCAAACACACTAGGGATATGTCCATCCACATCTGGAAATGCATGCAGTGGTCTACAATACATTCTCTGGATGGGACACATATCCTACACAAGGGTATCATACAGACAGATACCTGTTGTCCAATGCATGCTTTATAGCTCTAAGCCAACTATAGCATAGTCATCCACATTTACTATACATAGTATCCCAACAGTACCACATAGGTAGTAGCCCCCAACATGTATGTCGGGTACCAATGTGTACATACAGCCAAGTGTTATGTCATCTGTCCTTTGGTATCCACATATCCAAAAGTATTGTGAAGTCCCTCGATGTATCACATAAGAAATTAGGGGCCTGTATGCATATCCACAAGGCTGTTGTACACCTATAATGACTGTCTATTATTGCCAGACTTTGTTGTGCATGAACATGTCTGAAATATTTCCCAGGCATGTACCCTTACTCACACTAGTTTATAGAAACTGTCATGGGTGTGTGTGACACAGATGACCTCGGCCACAGATCATTACAGTGGCCAGCCTTGACACATACATACATATGTGACCTACGATCTGGGAAGCAGCGGCACAATCTGTCAAAGGTAACAAATGTATTCATGTAGTATGCAGGCTTCACACCTATGTACTAATTGAGGTTGCATGTACATATATTTATTTGCCACACAGATACCTGATGTGTGCAATGCACATACTGTTTTTATCCTGATATGTCATACCGTAGTAAAAGCAAAACCCACACCGCCTTAACCAACAGTGTCATACACACACTCAGCAATTTCAGGATTCAAACCCCTACCTAACTATAGTATGACACTAGAGACCTATGCATAAACACGACGCGCTATATGCTTTACTAGGGTTTACATTTCCACTGCTATATTTGTAGGATGCTGACATCATCAGACTTGCCAAAGAGGAATAAACCTCTTTTAAGGTGTTTCCCTAGTCTCCTAAAAGGGCATTCTTGTCAAAGGAAATCACACAGACACCCCCCCAAACACACACACACACTCAGCAACTGCAGGATTCAAACCCCTATCTAACTATGTTATGACACTAGAGACATATGCATTAACACGACGCGTTACATGCTTTACTGGGGTTTTCATTTACACTGCTATATTTGTAGGATGCTAACATCATCAGACTAGACATGGTAATGTGTGTGCACTTTGTTTTATGCAATCCCAGGACTGCACCATGGGGGACAGCAGGTGTTACCAGCTTGAACAGGACTCCACAATACGTAGCTTGTGTGATCTATCTGTGGACCAGTTGCCAATCCATCATATGACAATACATATTTATGCACAGAGTGTTGATTTTGTGGATACGACATGTGTCTGGGATATTGGAAAAGGGCTATTCAAGGTCTAAGTGGGATGTGTGTAGCTCATTTCTGTGATGTATGTCCTGGGTGGCTGCCTTGCAAACAGTCTAGCAGTTTGGGAACCATGATCTGCCCATGAACAGACCAAAGTTGGTAGGGTTGTGTGTTTGTCGGCTTCCAATAGCTCTGTTTATGACTTCAATCATGATGGACCCCGTGGCCTTGCAGATCAGACGTCATAGGCATATAAGACTATAGTTCCCATGGTCTGTTGTGCACCAACACTTGTGGAGTGTGCCATATGTTGCTGCAATCCATTCAACGGTTTCATACCCTGTAGAGAGGGTAAGGCTCAACAGACTGTTCAGGTGAAGGGTCTGTTTGTTTTGCAGTTCACTTATGACACATATAGGGAAACAATGTAATCCAATCGATGCCATGTTTTCAGCTTTGGAAGGAGCTGTTTACTCATTCTACATGTGATATCTCCTGGTATGATGATAGAGCCTTTTGTCAGTGGGAGGTGGCTATGTATGTATGGGCTTGTGTAACAGGATGTTGGCATTGTCAGTCATTTACAGTTGGCCCTGACTCAGGACATATATGAGTGTACACTGCTATTTATGACATAGCTGAAGGAAGTGTCATAGTTCTGTCTGGACTCCTTCACAGATAATCTTACAAAACAACAACAAACATAGGCACTAAACCTGTGTTATACTTTTTTACACACTTAACACCCTACTGATCCTTTTTGATCAGTCAAAAGAGAATTTCATCATAATATCTTGACATGTCCTAAGGACGGTTTCGTGTGTACTCTCCAATCCAGCTGGTGAATATGGGGATTTTGAGGCAATGTTACAACTGCCTTATGTACACAGACAACCCTCGCCTCCTCCCAACAAACTCAGATATTTGTGAGAGATGCAATTATATAGACAAACTGGAGGCTGAGCTGTCTAGACCCATGACTGGCACAGTCTATCAGGAGGAGAAGGTAACCACACACACCACGACTCCAGTGTCACATAGACCTACAGCAACAGCAGACCAAACACATAAACACACAAAAACATACTCGGAGGCTCTAAATAAAACTCTGCCTAAGCAGTAGAGACCCCCAAAACAGACACCCAAACAACTGCTTCCCCACAACTATACCCAAATATCACAAAGTACACAATGTCAGTGTGCCACACAGTCACTGCCCTTAAGGCTAAACAACACACCTAATACACCTGTGATAGGTGACTCTATTGTCAGACACACTGACTTCCCACTCACCAGGCTGAACAAGGAGGAGGTCACTGTAAGCTGTCTGTCGGGTGCCAGGATCCAACACATAACACATGCACTCAGGTCACTCCAAAGCAAGTACAGATATGACTCCGTCATTGTCCATGCTGGTGTGAATGTCCTGAGATGTTCCTTCCTGAACTACATGAAAGGAGACATAGAGGAGCTCTATGATCATGTAGCCTAGGCCAGTATGACCCTGACCTTGTGTAGCATCTTACCCTCACCAAGAATGATGCCACAGTATAAAGACAACATGATCAATTTTAACAGTTGGCTAACGTATTTGTGTCATTCACAGGGGATCCTGTGTCTGTCGGCCTGGGATGACATGCTCATCATGCCACATTGCTTCACTAGGGACGACTTGCACCTGTCACCCCTGGGCTTTTGAATACTGGCTAAGGCAATTTCCACCCCCATAGTGCCATTTTTAGGCAAGGCTCAAAAGACAAACCCACCTCCATAGACAATACAAGGTAAAAGAAACTAAGGGTAATGCTGCTCAATGCCAGAAGTCTACACCTCTAAATGCACACAGTCAAGGCTCTCTTCAGTATGGAGAATATCAATATGTGTGCAGTAACAGAAACCTGGTTCAAGGCTCCCAAAAGCACCCCTGCACTACCAGGTTACACTTCATACCATGCTTTTCGGCCACAATAACTGGGCCACACCACAAATGGAGGGGGAGTATCCATATACATCAAAGATACACAAACCTCCAGGTTAGCAGCACTGCACAAAGCATCGGAGACCATCCATGTGTAACTAACAGTGGGCTAAACTGCCTTTCAGGTTGTAGCCTGCTACAGACCACCCTCCCAAATTCAGGGACCCCACTCGGCTTTCCTGGGAACACTGGTGAATATGTAGGTCTCTCCAAACACCATTATATTGGGTGACTTCATCTAGCCAAACATTGACTGGGAATACTACTCAAGCCCCAACACCCTTGCCCAATGGTTCCTCGAATATATAAACTCAAATGCTATGGAACAACTGGTCACCACACCCACAAGAGGGGTATACATATTGGACCTGGTCATCACCAACATGGGGACTCTATGTTCCACACCAGAGGTACACCCCTCATTAGTAAGGTCAGACCATACATTTATCTCACTGGACATCCATATCCCGTCCCCACCCCCAGCCAAGGTAATCTCGGTGAGGAACTTCTCAAAAGCAAACATCACACTTCTCAAAACTGAGGTGGTTTCCTTCAAAGCCCCCAGGCCAGTGGGAACTACGACTCATACCACAGTATCCTTTAGAAACCCATTGTATGGACACCTACAGGAAAGCATGGATCATGCTATCCCACATGAATCCAAGACTCACTCCTCTAAAGGTAGGTGACCTGTCTGGTGGACCCCGGCCATAAATAAGCTATGCAACAAAAGGATGATAGAGCAGTATCCCACAAAGGGGAGGTATCGCTGATCAGTACTAGCAAGAAGCTACAATCACTCATAAGATCATCTAAGGCCAGCTTCGACCGTAAGATTGCACAAGACACGAAAGACAATCACAAGGCCTTCTTTAGTTATGTCAGAAACCTGGGTGGCAACTCCCAGTTATGCTCTGAGTTAGTGCATAATGACAACAAAATACACTGAAACCACAGACATTACCAACATCCTGGCAGACAGGTTCAGTGCATATTTCTCCCCCCATCCCCCAAAAGTACAAATGTCCATCCCAACAGAGTGTAGCCTCCCTGACATCACAGATGAACATGTGAGAGCTGCCCTCTCCAAAGCAATAACACAGCATCAATGGGACCAGATGGTGTCCCAGGCTGCATCTTACATGAGCTTCATGAAGAACATAACCCTCACATAACGTCACTGCTCAATATCAGACTTACTACAGGATATGTACCCAAGGAATGGCGTACAGCAACAGTGGTCCCGCTCCACAAAGGTGGTGCCACAAGGGACCATGGACACTATCACCCTATAAGCCTGACTAGCCTGGTCTGCAAAGCTATGCAGCGTATCATCATGGAACTCATAAACAAACATCGGCAACCTCCAGACACTGGCTCCTACCCAATTCACCTTTGTTAAGGGCAGATCTTGCCTCTTGCACCTGATCGACTTCTTTGAATCAGTTACCAGGGCCATATACATAGGGAAGGTAGTCTACACAGCCTACCTGGACCTCCCAAAAGCCTTTGACACAATACCCCACTTGGGTATCTTGAATACACTCTCCAGCTTAGATATCAACACATATGTCACAAGATGGATTGCAAACTGGATCAGAGATAGCACCCACATGGTCGGAATTGCAGGTGCCATGTCAGACTCTACACCAGTTACGTGTGGCATCCCACAAGGCTCAGTTCTGGGACCTCTCTTGTTCATTATATATTTCTCTGAGGTACAGGCTAACACGGGAGGACTATGGCTGACCAAGTTCGCAATTGACTGCAAACTGGGTGCCATAATCGACTCTCCAGCTGACACAAGTATCCGCCTAAAGGGTCTCACAGAGATGGATAACTGGTGCCAGAGCCATAGCCTAAAGCTAAGTGCCATAAAATGCATAGTCATCCCCTTTGGGAATAACAAAGTGCACGCAGATTACCACATAGGTGGTAATCCATTATGTGCAGAAGGTGTACTTAGGGATTTGGGGGCCAAAGTAGATAGTAATCTCTCCTTTGTAAATCACGTTGCCAAAGTGGTTAGGTAGACCTTCTATATAGCCCACCTTATCCCAAACGGTTTCACATGTAAATCAAGAGAGGTCATTGTGCACCTCTACTCATCAGGCCCATACTTGGGTACAATGCCCCATTTGGGATGTACCTTACCCGACACCTGCAGCAACTATAATGACCCCAAAAGTACCTCACCAAGTGGAACAGGAGACTCATACAGATGCCCTACACAGTTCAGCTACAGAAACTCCAGCTGTGCTCAGTTGCTTACCGCCTACCCAGATGCGGTCTGTGCCTGCCGTATACAGCCATGTCCAACCCAGACTTATTGGTCATGCTCCACCTCAGGATATCAGAATGCCTTACAGCTACACGCTCCAGGGACTTCAACCTCGGCACAGGATTAATAAGACATGCTGGAGGGACAGATTCATATCCCGGAAGCTCCCATCACTCTGGAACGAAATCCCAGTCCAAGTTAGGCAGACCCCTCACTGACCCTCTTCAAGGGAAATCTTGACGAGTGGATGGGTGATCATACGTTTACCCTTGGGATCTCTTCTGGGTCCCTGCTAGACAGAGGTACAATACACTAACCATACAATGGCTATCTTGTGTGACCTACTATTCAAAGGCACAGTATACTAGTCTACAGGGTGGTGAAAGCCAAACACACTCTGGCTAGGCTTATGAATGCCCTAGGGCTGATACCTAGTATCAACCTATGAACCTATGTACCTATGATAATGTTTGGAGTGCACATTGTTTATTGATGATACTGACTGCCAGTTTGATATCTTCTTTGCTTTTCCACTTTCTATGTACAACCTATGTATCTGTAGTACATATTTGATTATGACATGGTTCCAAGATGTGATATATGTGTCTGATGTCTTATAACTGTGCGCACTAGGCAGGATTGGTGGCTAGTGAGAAGTTCTGGGTTAACACATGAACTGCCAGATATGTCTGGTTCACTGCTGCACTCAGATATGGCCTAAGTGTGTGAGCATTCCCAGTTTGCCCTTGCAGTGTTTTGTTGCCTGACATTTGTCTCATTTATTCAAGTGTGTGAGCATGCCCAGTGTGACCTTTCAGTATGTTGCTGTCTGGAGTCCACTACATTTGTTACCATGTGTGAACACACCCGATATTAACATGTATGCTATGTGTGTTGGAAATCAAGTTATATTTATACTGCAGGGCTCACCTTTTTGTCATAACTCGACATGAATTATGCTGTGCCTGCAGGGTTTCCATGAGACACTTTGCATAGACTTATCAACATGTCTTCATACAGGTAGACCAGTGAGATACTGTTGTGGTTTAGTGGTTCGGTACTGTAACTGTAGTACACAGTATCCTGGGTTCGAGGCCTGTCACTGCTTTAAATTTTCATACTGGGCAGACCAGACTGCTTAAGGTCCAGTAAAGCATATATGTGCATGTTTACCTGCTTTTGCTCAACTATGCCCAAAGTTGTGCCAGTTAGTGTGTACCATTATGTTTACATATACTAAGTAGTGGCAAAGCAGTTTAGCACTGCTTTATATTGCTTAACACAAGGCAATCATGCCTCAGGTGGTGCTGCAGGGCTGCCTATGTTGGATGCACATAGTACACTCCCTATACATGTTTGTAAACAGGTAGTGTCAAGTTAGGCATCCCTTTTACTATATGTGCGGGTCAGGGAGAGGTATCATTTCCAGGGTTCCTACTGAGCCAGTGTATGTGCTATGCGTTGCCTCTTTGTCAAGGCCAAAGCATACTGGGCATGCCTCCTTCTGCCTACTGGGGCAGGCTGAGGTTGTTCCTCCTCTGAGTCACGCTCTGCCTGTGATGGCCTTGGCAATGGTGGGGGGCTGTTTGGCCCGGGCCTATGCTGATCCTGCTGCAGCTGTTTTCGCAGGATCATATTATGTAGCATAGCACATACCATGACAATTTGGGTACATGTAGTTGGTGAGTACTGCAAGGCTCCACCAGATGTGTCCAGGCACCTGAACCGTGACTTGAGCAGCCCAAACACACACTCGATTACATTTCGTGTTTGTGCATGTGCCTCATTATGGTGTTCCTGTTCAGGTGTGTGTGCATTTCTGATGGGTCTCATCAGCCACGGCTCCAGTGCATATCCAGCATCCCCCACTAGGTGACCATGAGGGATGTCCCCATTGGCAAATGTCTGGTACAGCTGCGTCAGATGCCAGATATGGGAATCGTGGTAGCTTTCAGGGCAGCCAGCACACACATTCATTATTATACCCTGGGCATCACACATGACCTAGCAGTTGATGGAGGGGAAGCCCTTGTGGTTAATGTAGGCCCTACCCCGCTCACCGGCTGGTGCTTTGATGCATATGTGTGTGCAGTCTATTGCACCCACTACCTCAGGGTATTCCGCTATTTGCTGGAAAAGACGCATATTGCTGGCCAATACCTCACGGAAATTGGGGAAATATACATGATCGCCAACATGTGTTGACATGGCATCCAGGAACTGATGCAGTATCCTGGATGCTGATGCCTGTGAAATCCCCATAATTTCACCAGTTGCTCACTGGAAGGTACCTGTCGGTAGTATTCTTAGGTCAACACATACCTTGGTTTCCACTGAGATGGGTTCCCCTCTGTAGGTTCTGTGTGTGAGGCATGCCTTGCACAGCTCAACAATTTGCTGCATGAAGTCTCTGTCCACTCTAATGCGCTCCACTATCTCCAGCTCATGTAGCCCCTGGAAGGTTACCCTGGGCCTGTACACTCTTCTCCGTCTCCTCACTGTAGGTTGCTCAGCAGCATTTGCATTGTCACCACCCTCAGCATGTTGCATATGTTGCCTTATGATAGCAATGGTAGCCCCTAACATTTCTTTGTCTTAGTAAAGCTTTTTGAGTATTCACTTCTCTTAGCTTACTGCAGGGCTGCAGTGTCTCTGAGGAATACATAGTGGAAAGTTGTTTGCAGAGTTTTAAGTGCTGGGCTGGGCTGGGCTAGTGTACTGCCTGTGTAATTGCCTGATTCTGATTGTTTTCACCTGCTAGCTCTGCTGATTCTCCCTGGTTAACTTCCTACTCTTTGCTGTGCTTCCTTTTCCCTTTCTGTTTCCACAGGGGGCAGCGCCATGCACACAAGCGCAAACATGTGCACACCAGCTCACACGCATGCACACATGCTTACACGGCCTAACACTTGCTAATTCCTGCTTAAACATGCACACACAGGTGCAAACGCGCTTACACAGATTTACACATCCTTACACATACTTACTCTGGCTTATACATGCACACATGGGCGCACACGCACGCACACAGTCTTACTCGGATTCCCAGGTGTGCACCCGCGTGCATACACATTGCAACCACTTCAACCAGAAACTTTAGTGTTATCCACGGCATACACCTTCTATTTATTGACTTTAGCTAGGATACCTGGTGACACACCTCTTCCAGTGATGAGTAACTGACAGCAGACACATGCCACTCTGCTCCAATGAGCTTACATTCTTGCATACATACCCCCCTCGTGATGTCACCTATCTTCTACTCTGTTACTCCCCTTATCCTACTCTTACACTCCACTAACTGTGCTCATTTGCTATGTAAACTTGGGATTCACTATCCTTACCCTCATTTGCATAGGATTGCCTACTAATGCTTGGTTACATCTCTTAGACTGTGTTCCCCCCTTAGCAACCTCTACTTGGTAGCCATGTTGTCTTCAGCCTGCCATTCACTTACATTGTATAGTATGATATTCTATAAATTCCCTATTTGTACCTTTTAATTTTTGCTTTTCTGGTTTTTAGAGCGCAGCACGTTTGCACGGCGCTGCGCTATGCTTAAACCTTGGAGATCGGGGAAAATAAATAATTTTTATTTTAATATTGCATCGGGGAACATTGCCAATGGCCATATAATTGGCCATTGGCATGCTTCCTCAACTGGATGCAACCTTTATTTGGTGCTGTCATGGCTCCGTTTTGCTAGTTGCAGAATGGTACTCAGTTGTCAACTGAGTACATTTCTGCAAATAACACTGCTCTTACTAGGACATGTTCGGGTTTCCTGGATCGCAAATTTACCTCATTTGCATGCCTTTCGGCAGCAATTGAGGTAATTTGCATATCATAACCCTGTCCATGTAGGAGATGTTTTAGGAGCTCTCTTGCACGCCCCTACCGGCTGTTCCTGGATCGCTCGTTGGACATATTGGCTGCATGGAGTCTTACTCTACTCTTAGACTCCATGCAAGCCTTCGTGAATCCAGCCCTGGAAGTCTTGTCCACAGCATTTTAACCCTGTCATCCCTATCTTCATAGTGAGCCTGTTGTCCACCTAGGCATATTTTTGTTTTGATATTTGCAGTGAGTGGTAAATTTGTAATGATCTTGGCTTATCACTGGACTCTCCAAACAATAAATAGAAAGTAGGTGATTTGAAATGCTTGTAGTGTGGAGAATCCATCAGGTGCTGGGGAATACACTTGCCTCTTTTGTTTCAGAGTGGTGAATTGTTAGCATCTACTGGTTTCTCAAACACAGTTAGTAGAATGCAATGTAGTAGGTATATAGTCTCTGGGAGGGAAATGAGCTTTAATAAATTACTGCACCTCCTTAACACACTGAAATAGAGTCTGCTTACTTTTAATCTTGAGAGTTGTGATACCTTTAGAGTTCTGGGCTCAAGTTCCATGCTCCTTGAATGGCACTGAGAATTAAACCCCTCCTATACAGATAACTGAAAAGGAATTCGCTGCAGTTTGATTGAATGGCATGACCATGTACAAATGCAAGTTTCCCCAGATTTATTTTTATTCATTTTCTCTCATCTTGGCCTTTGTAGTTAGGGTAGCATGTAATAAAAAGTTACAGCTGTTCGCTGTTATGATCCAGCATCTTCTGTGACAGTTCCACTAGCCCTTTTGTCTGATGCATTTGTGCTCCAATCATCTAACGCCTGCAGCTATTTTTGATAAACATTATCTAGTACCCATCTTCAAGATTTTTCTAGTTGTATGTAGATATCTACATTACTTCTGTCTAATATACTTTTCAAGTTACTGTGCTAAGCTCGAGTAGTCTTTTTTTTTCTTGTACAGCAGTCTGCACATTGACCTTACTTTCCCTGTAGACATTTAATGATTGATTACATAACTGCTGGTTCTGAAGTAGTGTCACTAATTTTGTTTTATGGTTTTGAACCTGTTAACGAATAGCTTATACCTCTGCCAAGACTGCCAGCCTTACACTTGATATTATGTACAAAATAAATTTAATGTTGATGAACTCATCCACCTAGCACTGTCATATGTGTATTTATCAGTTTAACTTTTCACTTTTACAGTATACATCAAAATGCCACTCCAAAACACTATGTTTTTTTTTTGCTGAAAATTAGAAGAAATAACATTAAAATGAACAGCATATCAGGAACTATACTATGGGATAAAATGGTGGTTTGGCAAGTATATCCTGACTGGCAGAAGAAAAACTGAAGGAGCATCCAACTAAAATAATGAATTCTTAAGGCATTTATAAGGAATAAAAATAATTTTGACCAAAAGTAAGAAGAATAATTCCAAGAATGTTAGAGTCCTTGCCACTGAAATAAACAGACAATTCAGGAGTTAACAAAACCACCATGTTTGAGACTAAAATAGGTGCCAAGCCAAAGACAATCACAAGGCATTTTTTTATTTATATTCATAATCTGAAAATCACAATGTAGCAATGAGCTGAGCTGATTGTGAACAATGTTACCTCCAATGAGGCTGAAAACAGAGCAAACCCACTGCTGATAAATTTAGCTCTAACTTTACCCCTCTCTCCCCTCCATCTGTCCCTCAAGATATCAATGAAAGTGGCTCAAGTCCAGATATCACATAAGATCAAGTCCTAAAGGTGCAATCAAAGGCTGCAAATACTGCACTGATGGTCTTTACAATATCACTGGATGCATTTTAAATAGCATGAAGTCTTGTTTTTACACACCCCTAACAACACTATTCATTCTTAGCCTGTATACAGGTTTTGTACCAAATGATTGGAGGACAGCTACAGTCTTTCCCCTGCATCAGGGAGGATCTTCCACAAACCCAGGCAATTATAGACCCATAAGTATGACTGGCCTCATATGGAAAGCCATGGAAATACTTATCATGAAACTAAATAAACCAGGACATACGGAACCTCTAAACACTGGACCATCTCAGTTTGGAATTGTCAAGGGCAGGTCCTGTTTACTCAGCCTGGTGATTTTTTTTGAAAAGGTCACTGAAGCAATGGATAAAGGCAAATGTTACACACCACATACCTCAACCTGGCCAAATCTTTTGACACAATTCCCCACTGAGGCATAATAGAAATCTAAATAATCTGGGAATAAACCTGTGTGTCACCCTCTGATTTGCCAACTGGCTCACAGAGAGGATGCAAGAAATCAAAATAGGGGCTGTTACCTCTACAAAGAGATCAGTCACCAGTGGAGTCCCCCATGGTTCTGTGTTCGGACCTGTCCTGTTTGGCACCTATTTTTCTGAAGTAAAAGCCAAAACCAAACGGCTCTGGCTAACTAAGGTTGCAGATGACTGCAACTAGGAGCAGTCATTGAATCCTCAAATGACTTGGCCATCCTGCAGGAAGGTTTGTCCAAAATAAATAACTGGTGTCAAAATCATGGACTGTAAATGCCAAAAAATGGATTATTGTATCCTTTGGGAAGTAATCTATCCCAGGGAACAGCCACATTAACAATATGCAAGAGTTGACCCAGATGTTCAGGATTTGGGAACTTATGTGAAGAGTGGGCTAACTTTTGACCAACATGTGTCTGTTGTTGTAAGGCAGTCTTTCTATATTTCATAGCCACTTGTGCCTCAGGGAAACAGGCAAGGCATCTTGGAGAGAACGTCAGCCTATAGCACAGCTTCCCCCATACCTGTCTGGGTTTGTGCATGTAGGGACAGGAATAAAAGTAGAACATTTCTTGAACCACCCCTGATGAGTGTCCAGTGGGTAGTCTTTTTGGTCAATCCTTGTCTCTGTGGTGGTAAATGAAGGGGCGATTTGCCAGCAGTGAACTATTGATCAACAGACAACAGGGGCTAAAAGTGAAAAAAAAAAGTCAGAAAGATAAACAAAACAGGGATGATAGAGATTAAATATATATTGCACTGCATAGTTCAGCGCAATGATATATGATAATAATAGAGAAAAGGAATCAGTGGCAGCTAGACTAAGAAACAAAACACATTACATGCAGTGAATGTGGCAATATTCCAGAAACAGGTGAGCCTTACTATCTTTTACAATGATTTCTTAGTGGTTACTAAATAACTATGACAAAATAAATGTGGCAGTAGAAAGTTTAGCAAGTTGTGAAAAATAAAATGTTGTAGGCTTTTTTGTGATTAAAAATCTTTGCAGGCTTTTTACAGTTAAGATATTTTTGTTTTATTTTCCAAGTTTATTTCACCACCGAGAATCTAGAATCGAAATAATCCAAGAAGTGCCCTAAAGTGAATGAAACAGGCTGGATTTTGAGACAACTTTCAGACAGATTATTGGATACGATGGATCCAACAGCTGTTTGGATGGTATTTAATGACAAACTGACTAGGGTCCAGGTTAAGTAAACATATGATGGAAAATACTAGTCTAATCTGAGGATTCAACTAATACAGTTAGCATAGGCAGGAATATAACAGAGAAGATTCTCCAGTGAAGAGCTGTTGCCTTCTTAGGGTGGTATTTCTCAGTCTACATCAGCATGTTTGGTGTATAATTTAACGGTCCTATTTCCCTTATGTTGCATTGATTATACTGATTAGTAGATACTGCTTTGATCTGTTTGTTTTCATATCAGAGAGACAATGCCATTTAAAATGATTGTCTTGACAAAAAAAAAAAATCTTACACCAAAATTTATGTGCTTTGATAAAGTACTCTTACAGTGATAGTCTTTCTAATAAAATGACTGTGGTTAGAAATGGCAGACAAATCATAGGATCATAGGAGGTTACTAAGCTAATGGTCTTGGGGCCCTTACATGCCTAGCCAAGAGTTTATCCACAAAAAAGAACCCACAGTCAGCACCTGTCACTCCTGTCAATGAGGGACAAAGGTGGAACCCCTGGGACAAATGTGCGATTTCCCAGCAACTCATCAAGGTTGCGCTTGAAGAGGGTCAGTGTTTGACATGTATGGGAAGTCTATTCTAGAGACAGGGCAGCCTCTGAGAGATACACCTGTCTCTCCAGCAGGTTTTGTTGATGTGGCATATTAGATTTATGTCTATTGAGCGGGTAATGTGCGAGGAATTAGACTTATGGATATGGAGCATCTTTAGTAGGGCAGGCTCCAATATTGCCTTGTAGGCAAGACACAGATCACGTCTGAGCAATCTGTATGATACCAAGTAGAGTGATAGTGATTTGAGCCTGTCCACATAGGACAGATGTTGGAGGCCATGGATTCTCTTTGTGAGGTATTTATGTGGCCTTTCCAGTCGGTGCAGGAGTTTAGAGAGGTACATACCAAACGGGGCATTATACTCAATTATAGGCCTAATGAGGGAGAAGTACAGAGAGGTAATAACCTCATTTTTTCTAGATGCAATCCCTTTACTTATGAGATGAACCAAGTAAAAGGCTTTTCTGACCACTGCCACTACATGATGGTCAAATGTGAGATTGTTGTCAACCTGAGTATCCAGGTCTCTCACCACACGTTGTGTGCTTAGGAGGTTGCCATTGATGTGGTAATCAGTAGGGGATGTGTTTTTACCAAATGGTATGATAATACATTTTTTGCGTTTAACTTAAGGACATGACTTTGCACCAGTTATTTGTAGCTGTGAGACTCTTTTGCAGTATGTTACCATCATTTGGGGAGTCAATGACAGCACCCAACTTACAGTCATCTGCAACCTTGGTCAGTCATAGGCTCTTTGTCTTTGCCTGGACCTCTGAGAAGTAGATGCCAAACAGTAGGGGTCCCAGAACAGATCCCCGGGGAACACCACTAGTGTCAGGTCTGCTGTAGGAGGAGGTGGTGCCTGTTTTGACCTTGGGGGGTCCTATTGATGAGCCAGTTGGCCACCCATCTGATGAGATAGGTATTTATGCCAAGTTGTGTTACCTTTTCGATGATGCCCGAGTAGGGGGAGGTTGTGTCAAAGGCCTTGCCACTGAGTAATATTACTTACTGTACTTATTGTAGGTGGTGGGTGTTCTAAGATTGTACTCTACCTCCTCAAGTCCCTTTGCATAGATGATTACTTAATAAAGATGGATAAAATAAACTAAAACATTTCCTGACTTCCATCTGGATTCACATAACCAGGCATGGCAGGACAATGCATCCTCCCTCCCTACCTCCACCCTGAGCATTTAATTCTCAAGTTTTGGATGACTGGCTCATGATGTTCAGCTAGATAAATAGCTAATGTACAAATATATTCTAGCTATTTACCTTAATATATTTTCTGCCAGCTTGGGGTCCCTCCCCAGAACTATTTGATGGGTATGTAATGATGTGTGCATATAATGAATGCATGCATTAATTCCATCCCATCTCACTATTTCCTATTTCTGCTACCTGAGATGGTCATGCCACACTGTTAGTAACAGTGTCGCATATGGAGAGGACTGTAGTCCAAAGAGTACTCTCCTTCCTCTCCTTCCTCTTCTTGCTTTGTAGTCATCAGAGACCACATGTAGTCTAAGGAGATGCATGTAGTAGATAGTGGTATTACAACTGTGTCACCAAGTGTGAGCTCTGTAGCATTACATATATGGGCCTATGCAACACCATGCCACTAGCAAGGCTGATGTACTTCTGAAGAAGCATCCATGGAATGCTTTGCGATACAGTGATCAAAACTACAGTGCCCCTAGGGCAGAAAATTTATTCTGACCACCACTTACTTATTATGCCACCATAAGCTAATTTCTTACCTTCATATTTCAAAATTTCTTGAAAACAGATCTTGGCTTGGATTCATATAGATGCATTTCAGAACAGTCCATGGTTTGTGCCACATAAACAGAATGCACTGCAGTGCAAAATCAACATGAATCAGCAGGGACATATTTTATGAAGAGACAGAAAGCTGTACTTAAGGGGATAAATAAGGCGGAACACAGATGTGGTAAGTGACACAGACTGATGTAGCCAATAATACACAAAGAAGGAAAAGAAGTGATCTTGTGACTCTGTACGCAACTAATGAGAATACATATCATCTACAACAAGTGGTATGAACAACCACCAGCAGTGTCGACCTCCCACTGCATGCTTCAAACCTAAATTATATAGCAGATGTGAAAAAATAGTCCATGGGTACCCACCAAACTGGACACCATATTAGTTCCATGAACAAGGTATTAAGGGAAGTACAGAGAGAGAGGACAAGGGGTATAATAAGCAGAAGAACACATGCAACAGGTGAACAGTAATGTAAAGCAGTGTTGGGGAAGGTCGGGTGTATATTTTTTGGGAAAGACCCTTGTATTATGTGTAAGTAGAGAGAGAGAGACAGATACAGACAGATAGAGAAAAAGGGAAGAAGGAAGAGGTGAAGTGCATGAAGGGGAAGAAAAGTGGAGGAGTGTAATTTACTGTGGCACACAAACACACACATGCAGCAGCACAGTCAAACAGGTGCAGATGTGCATAAACAATGGGTGTCATGGGTTAACCTAAGCAGACAGCAGACAAATAGCAGAGGAGAAGGTGGAGTATGGGCAGTATGCCTACTGCAGACCAGCCCAGAAGAACATTGCTGGGACCATGTACATGAGGGTTCTGGATCCAGACAGCAGTGGCATGGGTCATACATCCTTCTCATCGTTTAATGACTTGGGTCAATTAGGCCAGTTAGTCTGATACCCACTGCAGGATAAGCTGATGCATGGTGACCCAGCATGCCATACCCCAGCTAACTGCTGCCTCTACCATGTGCTCCATCTCTGGTCAAATGAGGACAGGTGACTGAGATGGGCTGGAAGCCCACCCCAGTGAGGCATTCCCATCCTGCGTACCTGCTTCAACTACAGCCTTGGCCAGTGTGGCAGTGGATGGCAGCTGATGAGCTTGTGGCTCAGAATGACCATCATGATCTGTAGAAGGGAGCCACAAAGGGAATGGTGCATTAGTGAAGTGGAACCAGAACTGCCACATTATACCGAGCATGCATGTGGAAATAGGACACCACTAACCCCACTGTGTAATTAGTCTGTATTACCTCCTATAGCAGCTGGCAGCATTCTCCTGTCACTCTTCCCATCTCCAGGTCAAAATGGTAAGCAAGCTATCACTTACCTCATATAAATTTGACTGAAATGCAGGCTACACTACAATGCTAGAACCACACACACACACACACACACACACACACACACACACACACACACACACACACACACACACACGTATATCACAGCCCCAGGCAGATACTACACTAATGTGTATGTACAATAAAGCAAAAATAGGACAAGGTGCTCACAGCTAGAACACATAGGCAAATGAAACAGATGTAGATACACTACCACAGGCATGATCAATTAAATGGAAAAAAATTGTGGCTGGAATTCCTCATTAGCATTGCCATGTGCCCTACTCCACAAAATAACAGAGTGCAGCAAGAATATATCTGCCAAAAACAGCACATACAGATAGTCACTTACACCGGAGAACCTCACAGTATGTCATGAGATCTGTCAGAGGAAACAAATCTGATTAGAAACAGAGCTGTGAAAAACAGGTAAAAGCAGGTAATTTACTGTAGTATGACATACATTAGGCATGAGAAACACTTGTTTTACGATTTTGAACATCCCAGCCTTATCTCTGCTCCCAAAACCTAATGATCTTCTGGGTGGTTCTGCTGGAGGTCATTACACCTCTGTCTGCACTGTCTGCTGGTATGGGGGATGCCAGTTACCCTGCTCAGCTGGTCTGCCAAGTCATAATAGGCATATCTAAATTATAGAATGGGCCTCCATATGGTCACAACAGCCACTTCCCAAACTGGTTGTGTGGGGAAATAAAATTATTCTGCTTACTTTAACATATCAGTCTGGCTGTTTTCGTGATACCCTAGCATCAACAGCAATCCTCATGAATGTACAACAATACAAAATGGCAACCTGAAAATCACATCCTACACCTGACTTTATATTTCTTACAGCATATCTTAGCACCACAACATAATGCGATGTGCATATGTGCACAGTCTGTCTATATGAGGGGTTGTGTATGGCATGTGGGTGATGAGAGGCAGAGCATGTATACATCTTTGTTACTGATAAATTTCTGTGAAACACAGCAATTCATAAACAGTCATGGAGTCTAGCCTCATCAGCATATATATGGTATAAACAATTATACATTAGCATCTTTTATGGATGAGCTGTCAAGTCTGATGTCAAAATGTGCAACAAGGAAGTAGAAGCAGCAGATGCATCTGAGAAGTTTGAAGTATTAACAGCACAGATGCAACCATCTCACAAGACAGGAAAGAGGACGTACACAGTGGTCTACAGTACTGTCGAAAGGGCATTGCAACAGTGTCCTATTCATATGAATGCTAACCTGTGAATAGCCTTTTGTAAGAGCAGTATAGATATGGTAACATGGTATTATTATGTGTGAAGGGTTTGTGACTTGTATGATGACCGAAAACTGGAGTGAATGTGATTGTGGAGGAAGAAATGAGTAGTAGCAAGAATCTGTAGAAGCAGCTACTTCAACAGTATTATGCAGGTGATAAAAACTAGATTTTACTGAGTTAAAGAAGCAGCGTTGGGGCTTCAAAGAGGTGAAACTGGGTTTGTGGTACTTATCAGTTCAGTTGGAAGGATATAAAATAAACAATGCAAGTAGTGGCTGTGATGATATTGTGTTCTTCCACGCGTAACAAGTCACATTGATACCCATTAAGCAACAAGTGGCTGAAGACTGAAACAGAATGAAAGAACTAGCAGAAAATGTGAACAACTGATTCCAATTCATAATAATGATGATGATAATAATAATAATAATATTAATAATAATAATAATAATAATAAAGCTTGTTTGATCAAAGCGCTAGAAGAGCAGAAAGGTGTGGACTGAGTGAAGTTTGTGAATTATAAGCTGACCCAGTGGGCATGCTTCATGAAATCATCAGTAGAAATTGAAAAATTGCGGTGGTTACCATTGACTGACTCTGAGAGGGCATACTAAAATATAGGATCATGCTGGTATTGCTTGAGAAGATGTCTAAAAAGAGATGGGTGTGGCATTTGAGGAAGAAATTTTACTGTAGCAGGTCAAAGAGGTCATTTGCATCATGATTACTCTGATGTAACTTTTCAACAGAGACTGCAGTTTGTGGATGCTGTTGGGTAATGGTGGATACATGTTGACATTTCCCTGCAGCACTGATTTTTCTACAGGTGGTATGTTGAATTTTACTAATGCAAATGAAGCAATGACTAAGTCACATAGCAGCCAGTATATTCATTTTGAGAAGTAATATAGATGGATTATATGAGGACTGTGAATATGGATGAGTCTGTGAGTTCAGTGTAAGTGGAAGAGAAATGGGAGGTGGTTTCTAGGGTGAAACTGAAAAGGGAGATTGTTTTGTGTAACATAGTAAGGGAAAGATGATTGGTCTGACTATATTCATATCTAGGTTATGACTGTGAAGGCAAATGAATAGAAATATTTGTAAAATCTTGATTGTTATAGTATGTTTTAGAGGATCGGTCATTGTGAATGTGTGTGACCTGCATGCAGTCAGATGTAACTTTAACACTGAAAACTTGGAGCAAAAAGTTAAGCTGCCTATTAGAGCAGGTGTACTTTCAGCAAACAGTAATTAATAAGGGGGCGTGTCATTATTTTGTTCTTCTAATAGGTAAGATGAGTATCTTTTGGTACTCAGTAGATACTGGGCAGCCCCCAAGCTGAGACAGATCAAGAAAAATAATTTCTTAGTATCAAATAGATGTTTGGTTGATATTGGATATATGAGATAGTGGCTGCAAATGGGGACATTGCTATTTTGTTTTGGGCTGACACCGTTGAAGCAAGCATGAACAGTACAATAGTGTATGATAGCAGAAGGACATATAATCCTCTCTATATATGTATAATATATGTGTGTGTGTGTGTGTGTGTGTGTGTGTGTGTGTGTGTGTGTGTGTGTGTGTATATGTATATATATATATATATATATATATATATATATATATATATATATATATATATATATGGGTCTACTTTGATTCACTGAAAACTCATTTCACTGAATTTCATTTCACCCTCAAAAAATCGCTAAAAGCTCAAATCACTGAAAACTCATTTCACTGAATCACATTTCCTGAATGTAAGTACTGTTGGGCATACCCTTTTCCCCACTGTAGTGCGATCCTGGAGTTAGTATATATAGTTAGGTGGGGTGGTGGCACAGCCCCCCACATTGGGGGATGTGGGGTGTAGCACCCCACCTACTTAGCTTTTATATTTATGATGAATCTCATTTCACTGAAAGCTAGCAATATAAAACCAAAAGCAGGTTGGGGGCCTATGCCCCTACACCCCCAAAACGGGGGGACTGTGCCTCCCCAGACCCCCCCTAACTATATATATTAACTCCAGGACCACACTACAGTGGGGAAAAGGGCACATACATTTTATTTGCCCAACAGTACTTACATTCAGTTAAATGAGTTTTCAGTGATTTGAGCTTTCAGCGATTTTCTGTGACTGTTTTAAAATTCAGTGAAATGTGTTTTCAGTGAATCTATGGTAATTACTAAGAAATTAATATCTAAATTTTAGTTATTTGCTCAGCATTAGAACGTGCATACGGTTGCTTATTCCTTGAGCCAAAAGATTTGTTTCAAAATGTTGTTTATGTGTAAATATTAATAGGAGTTGAATACGTGCATCTATGTGATAACTGCTTATATCACTGAAGATGTTTTTTCTCACATTTGCCTGTCCCCTACCTGAACATCAGCTACCCATCTGCAGCATTTTACCTTAAGTGTCCATGGTACCATCACCCAGGGCTGGAACCACACCAAATGAGAGGTTGGGAAGGGGAAGTGGAATGGAGCAGCTTGCAGTAGCACATACACTGGTCTTGCATGGCAGGTTTTTTATTTTTTGGGATGCCCTATTTAGGTAGAGCTAGTGATGATATGTATATCACTGCTTGTAACATCAGTTAATTCCATCCCTCTCAAATTCCAAAGTTAATAGTAATCTTTCACATGGCTATGACATTACCCCCCATCATTTTGGGGGTGTCCTTATCACAGAGAAACCTCTGCATCCCTGATTGGACAATCTGTTCAACACTGATGCATCCAATGCCTTCCTACCTGGAACCTTATGTAACCAAGCTGTTAGTTCATCCTGGTCACAGGAGGGCTCCAGCCCTCTAAGTGATGGAGTCAAGTATCACCGAAGATGTTAATGACATCAAAAGCATGCATTCTTGGCTGTTATTACCATTAAGAAAGAAACCAAGGGAAATTTTGATATAATGTTAAACCACAAGAACTTGGTTGATGGTGGACGAATGTAATTATTTAGAATATGTTGGTAAAAATGATGGTATTTGAAATTTAATGGTTCCAAAAGGTACATGTTATAGTAAGTGACTGAAGCTGTGTAGAATAGATTATACTTATCCGGGTCTACTTTAGAGTGATGAAAATGCAAAGTCTTGAACACTCACATAAGAGAATAATCATAAACTCGAAATTGGTATTTTGGGATTGTAGTACAGTGAAGATAGGAATATTTGCCCTTTCCTCATTGTATGCGATCTCAGAGTAGGAATATATATATTTAGCAGGGGGGGCACAGCCCCCAACAATACCAATTTTGAGTTTGTAAGTATTCGCTCATGTGAGCATTCGAGAGATTGCGTTTTCGGTTTAATGACATCGACCCGATTATCCTAAGTAATGAAGATGTATGAAGTTTAGTGGTTCCAACAGGTACATGTTATGGTAAGTGACTGAAGATGAGGTGAATGGATTATCCTAGTTAGTGATGATGTATGAAGTTTAGTGGTTCCAACAGGTACATGTTATGGTAAGTGACTGAAGCTGAGGTGAATGGATTATCCTAGTTAGTGATTATGTATGAAGTTTAGTGGTTCCAACATATACATGTTATGGTAAGTGACTGAAGGTGAGGTGAAAGGATTATCCTTGTTAGTGATGATGTATGATGTTTAGTAGTTCCAACAGGTACATGTTATGGTAAGTGAATGAAGCTGAGGTGAATGGATTATCCTAGTTAATGATGATGTATGAAGTTTAGTGGTTCCAACAGTTAAATGTTATGGTAAATGACTGAAGATGAGGTGAACAGATTATCCTAGTAAGTGATGATGTTTGAAGTTCAGTGGTTCCAACAGGAACATGTTATGGTAAGTGACTGAAGCTGAGATGAATGGATTATCCTAGTTAGTGATGAAGTATGAAGTTTAGAGGTACCAACAGGTACATATTATGGTAAGTCACTGAAGCTGAGGCAAATGGATTATCCTAGTTACTGATGATGTATGAAGTTTAGTGGTTCCAACAGTTAAATGTTATGGTAAGTGACTGAAGATGAGGTGAACGGATTATCCTATTTAGTGATGATGTTTGAAGGGCAGCCACGGTGGTGCAGCGGTTAGCGTTGTTGCCTCACAGCAAGAGGTTCTCTGGTTCGATCATTGGCTGAGTTGCCTTCTGTGTGGAGTCTGCATGCCCTCCCTGTGGTTGCGTGGGTTTCCTTCGGGTGCTCCGGTTTCCTCCCACATCCCAAAGACATGCTGTAGGTGGAATGGACACTCTAAATTGGCCCTAGGTGTAAGTGTGTGCATGTGTGTGCCTTCTGTGGAAGGTTGGGCACCGGGCAGGGAACTCAAAACCGTAAAACTCAACTGCCAATCATGAACAGATAACTGATCCACTGTGGTGATCCCTAAATGGGAAAAAGCCGAAAGAAGAAGAAGAAGTGATGATGTTTGAAGTTCAGTGGTTCCAACAGGTACATGTTATGGTAAGTGACTGAACCTGAGGTGAATGGATTATCCTAGTTAGTGATGATGTATGAAGTTTAGTGGTTCCAACAGGTACATGTTATGGTAAGTTACTGAAGCTGAGGTGAATGGATTATCCTAGTTAGTGATAATGTATGAAGTTTAGTGGTGTCAACAGGTACATGTTATGGTAAGTGGCTGAAACTGAGGTGAATGAATTATCCTAGTTAGTGATGATGCATGAAGTTTAGTGGCTCCAACAGGTACATGTTATGGTAAGTGACTGAAGCTGAGGTGAATGGATTATCCTAGTTAGTGATGATGTATGACGTTTAGTGGTTCCAAAAGGTACATGTTATTGTAAGTAACTGAATCTGAGGTGAATGGATTATCCTAGTTAGTGATGATGTATGAAGTTTAGTGGTTCCAACAGATATATGTTATGGTAAGATACTGAAGATGAGGTGAATGGATTATCTTAGTTATTGATGATGTATAAAGTTTAGTGGTTCCAACAGGTAGATGTTATGGTAAGTCACTAAAGCTGATGTAAATGGATTATCCTAGTTAGTGATGATGTATGAAGTTTAGTGGTTCCAACAGGTGCATGATTTGGTAAGTGACTGAAGCTGAGGAGAATGGATTATCCAAGTTTTTGATGATGTATGAAGTTAAGTGGTTCCAACAAGTAAAGGTTATGGTAAGTGACTGAAGATGAGGTCAATGGATTATCCTAGTTAGTGATGATGTATAATGTTTAATGGTTCCAACAGGTACATGTTATGTTAAGTGACTTAAGCTGAGGTGAATGGATTATCCTAGTTAGTGATGTTGTATGAAGGTTAGTGGTTCCAACAGGTACATGTTATGGTAAGTGACTGAAGATGAGATGAATGGATTATCCCAGTTAGTGATGATGTATGAAGTTTTGTGGTGCCAACATGTACATGTTATGGTAAGTGACTAAAGCTGAGGTGAATGGATTTTCCTAGTTAGTGATGATGTATGAGGTTTAGTGGTTCCAACAGGTGCATGTTATGGTAAGTGACTGAAGATGAGGTGAATGGATTATCCAAGTTAGTGATGATGTATGAAGTTTAGTGGTTCCATCAGGTACATGTTATGGTGCCTGTCTGAAGCTGAGGAGAATGGAATATCCTAGTTAGTCATTATGTATGAAGTTTAGTGGTTCCAACATGTACATGTTATGGTAAGTGACTGAAGGTGAGGTGAAAGGATTATCCTTGTTAGTGATGATGTATGATGTTTAGTGGTTCCAACAGGTACATGTTATGGTAAGTGACTGAAGCTGAGGTGAATGGATTATCCTAGTTAGTGATGATGTATGAAGTTTAGTGGTTCCAACAGTTAAATGTTATGGTAAGTGACTGAAGATGAGGTGAACGGATTATCCTAGTTAGTGATGATGTTTGAAGGGTGGCCACGGTGGTGCAGCGGTTAGCATTGTCGCCTCACAGCAAGAGGTTCTCTGGTTCGATCGTCGGCTGTGTTGCGTTCTGTGTGGAGTCTGCATGTCCTCCCTGTGGTTGCGTGGCTTTCCTCCGGGTGCTCCAATTTCCTCCCACATCCCAAAGACATGCTGTAGGTGGATTGGACACTCTAAATTGGCCCTAGGTGTAAGTGTGTGCATGTGTGTGCCTTCTGTGGAAGGTTGGGCACCGGGCAGGCAACTCGCACCGTAAAACTCCACCGCCAATCATGAGTGGACAGGTGATCTGCTGTGGCGACCCCTAACCGGGAAAAATCCAAAAAAAGAAGAAGAAGAAGTGATGATGTTTGAAGTTCAGTGGTTCCAACAGGTACATGTTATGGTAAGTGACTGAACCTGAGATGAATGGATTATCCTAGTTAGTGATGATGCATGAAGTTTAGTGGCTCCAACAGGTACATGTTATGGTAAGTGACTGAAGATGAGGTGAATGGATTATCCTAGTTAGTGATGATGTATGACGTTTAGTGGTTCCAAAAGGTACATGTTATTGTAAGTAACTGAATCTGAGGTGAATGGATTATCCTAGTTAGTGATGATGCATGAAGTTTAGTGGTTCCCACAGGTACATGTTATGGTAAGTGACTGAAGCTGAGGTGAATGGATTATCCCAGTTAGTGATGATGTATGAAGTTTAGTGGTTCCAACAGATATATGTTATGGTAAGTTACTGAAGATGAGGTGAATGGATTATCCTAGTTAGTGATGATGTATGAAGTTTAGTGGTTCCAACAGGTAGATGTTATGGTAAGTCACTAAAGCTGATGTAAATGGATTATCCTAGTTAGTGATGATGTATGAAGTTTAGTGGTTCCAACATGTGCATAATATGGTAAGTGACTGAAGCTGAGGAGAATGGATTATCCTAGTTTCTGATGATGTATGAAGTTTAGTGGTTCCTACAATTACATGTTATGGGAAGTGACCGAAGCCGAGGTGAATGGATTATCCCAGTTAGTGATGATGTATGAAGTTTAGTGGTTCCAACAGGTTGATGTTATAGTTAGTGACTGAAGATGAGGTGAATGGATTATCCTAGTTAGTGATGATGTATGAAGTTTAGTGGTTCCAGCAGGTACATGTTATGGTAAGTGACTGAAGCTGACGTGAATGGATTATCCTAGTTAGTGATGATGTATAAAGTTTAGTTGTTCCAACAGGTACATGCTATGGTAAGTGACTGAAGCTGAGGTCAATGGATTTTCCCAGTTAGTGATGATGTATGAAGTTTAGTGGTTCCAACACGTACATGTTATGGTAAGTGACTGAAGATGAGGTGAATGGATTATCCTAGTTAGTGATGATGTATGAAGTTTAGTGGTTCCAACAGGTACATGTTATGGTAAGTGACTGAAGCTGAGGTGAATGAATTATCCTAGTCAGTGATGATGTATGAACTTTAGTGGTTCCAACAGATACATGTTATGGTAAGTAACTGAAGATGAGGTAAATGGATTATCCTAGTTAGTGATGATGTATGAAGTTTAGAGGTTCCCACAGGTACATGTTATAGTAAGTGACTGAAACTGAGGTGAATGACATATCCTAGTTAGTGATGATGTATGAAGTTTACTGGTTCCAACAGGTACATGTTATGGTAAGTGACTGAAGCTGAGGTGAATGGATTATCCTAGTTAGTGATGATGTATGAAGTTTAGTGGTTCCAACAGGTACATGTTATGGTAAGTGACTGAAGATGAGGTGAATGGATTATCCTAGTTAGTGATGATGTATGAAGTTTAGTGATTCCAACAGGTACATGTTATGGTAAGTGAATCAAGCTGAGGTGAATGGATTATCCTGGTTAGTGATGATGTATGAAGTTTAGTGGTTCCAACAGGTACATGTTATGGTAAGTGACTGAAGCTGAGGTGAATGGATTATCCTAGTTAGTGATAATGTATGAAGTTTAGTGGTGTCAACAGGTACATGTTATGGTATGTGGCTGAAACTGAGGTGAATGGATTATCCTAGTTAGTGATGATGCATGAAGTTTAGTGGCTCCAACAGGTACATGTTATGGTAAGTGACTGAAAATGAGGTGAATGGATTATCCTAGTTAGTGATGATGTATAATGTTTAATGGTTCCAACAGGTACATGTTATGTTAAGTGACTTAAGCTGAGGTGAATGGATTATCCTAGTTAGTCATGTTGTATGAAGGTTAATGGTTCCAACAGGTACATGTTATGGTAAGTGACTGAAGATGAGATGAATGGATTATCCCAGTTAGTGATGATGTATGACATTTAGTGGTTCCAAAAGGTACATGTTATTGTAAGTAACTGAATCTGAGGTGAATGGAGTATCCTAGTTAGTGATGATGTATGAAGTTTAGTGGTTTCAACAGATATATGTTATGGTAAGTTACTGAAGATGAGGTGAATGGGTTATCTTAGTTATTGATGATGTATGAAGTTTAGTGGTTCCAACAGGTAGATGTTATGGTAAGTCACTAAAGCTGATGTAAATGGATTATCCTAGTTAGTGATGATGTATGAAGTTTAGTGGTTCCAACAGGTGCATGATTTGGTAAGTGACTGAAGCTGAGGAGAATCGATTATCCTAGTTTTTGATGATGTATGAAGTTAAGTGGTTCCAACAAGTACAGGTTATGGTAAGTGACTGAAGATGAGGTCAGTGGATAATCCTAGTTAGTGATGATGTATAATGTTTAATGGTTCCAACAGGTACATGTTATGTTAAGTGACTTAAGCTGAGGTGAATGGATTATCCTAGCTAGTCATGTTGTATGAAGGTTAATGGTTCCAAAAGGTACATGTTATGGTAAGTGACTGAAGATGAGATGAATGTATTATCCCAGTTAGTGATGATGTATGAAGTTTTGTGGTGCCAACATGTACATGTTATGGTAAGTGACTAAAGCTGAGGTGAAAGGAGTTTCCTAGTTAGTGATGATGTATGAGGTTTAGTGGTTCCAACAGGTGCATGTTATGGTAAGTGAGTGAAGATGAGGTGAATGGATTATCCAAGTTAGTGATGATGTATGAAGTTTAGTGGTTCCATCAGGTACATGTTATGGTACCTGTCTGAAGCTGAGGAGAATGGAATATCCTAGTTAGTGATTCTATATGAAGTTTAGTGGTTCCAACACGTACATGTTATGGTAAGTGACTGAAGGTGAGGTGAAAGGATTATCCTTGTTAGTGATGAAGTATGATGTTTTGTGGTTCCACCAGGTACATGTTATGGTAAGTGACTGAAGCTGAGGTGAATGGATTATCCTAGTTAGTGATGATGTATGAAGTTTAGTGGTTCCAACAGTTAAAGGTTATGGTAAGTGACTGAAAATGAGGTGAACGGATTATCCTAGTTAGTGATGATGTCTGAAGGGTGGCCACGGTGGTGCAGTGGTTAGCATTGTTGCCTCACAGCTAGAGGTTCTCTGGTTCGATCGTCGTCTGTGTTGCGTTCTGTGCAGAGTCTGCATGTCCTCCCTGTGGTTGCGTGGCTTTCCTGCGGGTGCTCCGGTTTCCTCCCACATCCCAAAGACATGCTGTAGGTGGATTGGACACTCTAAATTGGCCCTAGGTGTAAGTGTGTGCATGTGTGTACCTTCTGTGGAAGGTTGGGCACCGGGCAGACAACTCGCACTGTAAAACTCCACTGCCAATCATGAGTGGACAGGTGATCTGCTGTGGCGACCCCTAACCGGGAAAAATCCAAAAGAAGAAGAAGAATAAGTGATGATGTTTGAAGTTCAGTGGTTCCAACAGGTACATGTTATGGTAAGTGACTGAACCTGAGGTGAATGGATTATCCTAGTTAGTGATGATGTATGAAGTTTAGTGGTTCCTCCGGGTACATGTTATGGTAAGTGACTGAAGCTGAGGTGAATGGATTATCCTAGTTAGTGATGATGTATGACGTTTAGTGGTTCCAAAAGGTACATGTTATTGTAAGTAACTGAATCTGAGGTGAATGGATTATCCTAGTTAGTGATGATGCATGAAGTTTAGTGGTTCCCACAGGTACATGTTATGGTAAGTGACTGAAGCTGAGGTGAATGGATTATCCCAGTTAGTGATGATGTATGAAGTTTAGTAGTTCCAACAGATATATGTTATGGTAAGTTACTGAAGATGAGGTGAATGGATTATCCTAGTTAGTGATGATGTATGAAGTTTAGTGGTTCCAACAGGTAGATGTTATGGTAAGTCACTAAAGCTGATGTAAATGGATTATCCTAGTTAGTGATGATGTATGAAGTTTAGTGGTTCCAACAGGAACATCTTATGGTAAGTGACCGAAGCCGAGGTGAATCGATTATCCTAGTTAGTGATAATGTATGGAGTTTAGTTGTTCCAACAGGTACATGTTATGGTAAGTTACTGAAGCTGAGGTGAATGGATTTTCCCAGTTAGTGATTATGTATGAAGTTTAGTGGTTCCAACAGGTACATGTTATAGTTAGTGACTGAAGATGAGGTGAATGGATTATCCTAGTTAGTGATGATGTATGAAGTTTAGTGGTTCCAACAGGTACATGTTATGGTAAGTGACTGAAGCTGAGGTGAATGGATTATCATAGTTAGTGATGATGTATGAAGTTTAGTGGTTCCAACAGGTACATGTTATGGTAAGTGACTGAAGCTGAGGTGAATGGATTATCCTAGTTAGTGATGATGTATGAAGTTTAGTGGTTCCAACAGGTACATGTTATGGTAAGTGACTGAAGATGAGGTGAATGGATTATCCTAGTTAGTGATGATGTATGAAGTTTAGTGGTTCCAACAGGTACATGTTATGGTAAGTGACTGAAGCTGAGGTGAATGGATTATCCTAGTTAGTGATGATGTATGAAGTTTAGTGGTTCCAACAGGTACATGTTATGGTAAGTGACTGAAGCTGAGGTGAATGGATTATCCTAGTTAGTGATGATGTATGAAGTTTAGTGGTTCCAACAGGTACATGTTATGGTAAGTGACTGAAGATGAGGTGAATGGATTATCCTAGTTAGTGATGATGTATGAAGTTTAGTGGTGTCAACAGGTACATGTTATGGTAAGTGGCTGAAACTGAGGTGAATGAATTATCCTAGTTAGTGATGATGTATGAAGTTTAGTGGTTCCAACAGGTACATGTTATGGTAAGTGACTGAAGCTGAGGTGAATGGATTATCCTAGTTAGTGATGATGTATGAAGTTTAGTGGTTCCAACAGGTACATGTTATGGTAAGTGACTGAAGATGAGGTGAATGGATTATCCTAGTTAGTGATGATGTATGAAGTTTAGTGGTTCCAACAGGTACATGTTATGGTAAGTGACTGAAGATGAGGTGAATGGATTATCCTAGTTAGTGATGATGTATGAAGTTTAGTGGTTCCAACAGGTACATGTTATGGTAAGTGACTGAAGCTGAGGTGAATGGATTATCCTAGTTAGTGATGATGTATGAAGTTTAGTGGTTCCAACAGGTACATGTTATGGTAAGTGACTGAAGCTGAGGTGAATGGATTATCCTAGTTAGTGATGATGTATGAAGTTTAGTGGTTCCAACAGGTACATGTTATGGTAAGTGACTGAAGCTGAGGTGAATGGATTATCCTAGTTAGTGATGATGTATGAAGTTTAGTGGTTCCAACAGGTACATGTTATGGTAAGTGACTGAAGCTGAGGTGAATGGATTATCCTAGTTAGTGATGATGTATGAAGTTTAGTGGTTCCAACAGGTACATGTTATGGTAAGTGACTGAAGCTGAGGTGAATGGATTATCCTAGTTAGTGATGATGTATGAAGTTTAGTGGTTCCAACAGGTACATGTTATGGTAAGTGACTGAAGATGAGGTGAATGGATTATCCTAGTTAGTGATGATGTATGAAGTTTAGTGGTTCCAACAGGTACATGTTATGGTAAGTGACTGAAGCTGAGGTGAATGGATTATCCTAGTTAGTGATGATGTATGAAGTTTAGTGGTTCCAACAGGTACATGTTATGGTAAGTGACTGAAGATGAGGTGAATGGATTATCCTAGTTAGTGATGATGTATGAAGTTTAGTGGTTCCAACAGGTACATGTTATGGTAAGTGACTGAAGCTGAGGTGAATGGATTATCCTAGTTAGTGATGATGTATGAAGTTTAGTGGTTCCAACAGGTACATGTTATGGTAAGTGACTGAAGCTGAGGTGAATGGATTATCCTAGTTAGTGATGATGTATGAAGTTTAGTGGTTCCAACAGGTACATGTTATGGTAAGTGACTGAAGCTGAGGTGAATGGATTATCCTAGTTAGTGATGATGTATGAAGTTTAGTGGTTCCAACAGGTACATGTTATGGTAAGTGACTGAAGCTGAGGTGAATGGATTATCCTAGTTAGTGATGATGTATGAAGTTTAGTGGTTCCAACAGGTACATGTTATGGTAAGTGACTGAAGCTGAGGTGAATGGATTATCCTAGTTAGTGATGATGTATGAAGTTTAGTGGTTCCAACAGGTACATGTTATGGTAAGTGACTGAAGCTGAGGTGAATGGATTATCCTAGTTAGTGATGATGTATGAAGTTTAGTGGTTCCAACAGGTACATGTTATGGTAAGTGACTGAAGCTGAGGTGAATGGATTATCCTAGTTAGTGATGATGTATGAAGTTTAGTGGTTCCAACAGGTACATGTTATGGTAAGTGACTGAAGCTGAGGTGAATGGATTATCCTAGTTAGTGATGATGTATGAAGTTTAGTGGTTCCAACAGGTACATGTTATGGTAAGTGACTGAAGCTGAGGTGAATGGATTATCCTAGTTAGTGATGATGTATGAAGTTTAGTGGTTCCAACAGGTACATGTTATGGTAAGTGACTGAAGCTGAGGTGAATGGATTATCCTAGTTAGTGATGATGTATGAAGTTTAGTGGTTCCAACAGGTACATGTTATGGTAAGTGACTGAAGCTGAGGTGAATGGATTATCCTAGTTAGTGATGATGTATGAAGTTTAGTGGTTCCAACAGGTACATGTTATGGTAAGTGACTGAAGCTGAGGTGAATGGATTATCCTAGTTAGTGATGATGTATGAAGTTTAGTGGTTCCCACAGGTACATGTTATGGTAAGTGACTGAAGCTGAGGTGAATGGATTATCCTAGTTAGTGATGATGTATGAAGTTTAGTGGTTCCAACAGGTACATGTTATGGTAAGTGACTGAAGCTGAGGTGAATGGATTATCCTAGTTAGTGATGATGTATGAAGTTTAGTGGTTCCAACAGGTACATGTTATGGTAAGTGACTGAAGCTGAGGTGAATGGATTATCCTAGTTAGTGATGATGTATGAAGTTTAGTGGTTCCAACAGGTACATGTTATGGTAAGTGACTGAAGCTGAGGTGAATGGATTATCCTAGTTAGTGATGATGTATGAAGTTTAGTGGTTCCAACAGGTACATGTTATGGTAAGTGACTGAAGCTGAGGTGAATGGATTATCCTAGTTAGTGATGATGTATGAAGTTTAGTGGTTCCAACAGGTACATGTTATGGTAAGTGACTGAAGCTGAGGTGAATGGATTATCCTAGTTAGTGATGATGTATGAAGTTTAGTGGTTCCAACAGGTACATGTTATGGTAAGTGACTGAAGCTGAGGTGAATGGATTATCCTAGTTAGTGATGATGTATGAAGTTTAGTGGTTCCAACAGGTACATGTTATGGTAAGTGACTGAAGCTGAGGTGAATGGATTATCCTAGTTAGTGATGATGTATGAAGTTTAGTGGTTCCAACAGGTACATGTTATGGTAAGTGACTGAAGCTGAGGTGAATGGATTATCCTAGTTAGTGATGATGTATGAAGTTTAGTGGTTCCAACAGGTACATGTTATGGTAAGTGACTGAAGCTGAGGTGAATGGATTATCCTAGTTAGTGATGATGTATGAAGTTTAGTGGCTCCAACAGGTACATGTTATGGTAAGTGACTGAAGCTGAGGTGAATGGATTATCCTAGTTAGTGATGATGTATGAAGTTTAGTGGTTCCAACAGGTACATGTTATGGTAAGTGACTGAAGCTGAGGTGAATGGATTATCCTAGTTAGTGATGATGTATGAAGTTTAGTGGTTCCAACAGGTACATGTTATGGTAAGTGACTGAAGCTGAGGTGAATGGATTATCCTAGTTAGTGATGATGTATGAAGTTTAGTGGTTCCAACAGGTACATGTTATGGTAAGTGACTGAAGCTGAGCTGAATGGATTATCCTTGTTAGTGATGATGTATGAAGTTTAGTGGTTCCAACAGGTACATGTTATGGTAAGTGACTGAAGCTGAGGTGAATGGATTATCCTAGTTAGTGATGATGTATGAAGTTTAGTGGTTCCAACAGGTACATGTTATGGTAAGTGACTGAAGCTGAGGTGAATGGATTATCCTAGTTAGTGATGATGTATGAAGTTTAGTGGTTCCAACAGGTACATGTTATGGTAAGTGACTGAAGCTGAGGTGAATGGATTATCCTAGTTAGTGATGATGTATGAAGTTTAGTGGTTCCAACAGGTACATGTTATGGTAAGTGAATGAATCTGAGGTGAATGGATTATCCTAGTTAGTGATGATGTATGAAGTTTAGTGGTTCCAACAGGTACATGTTATGGTAAGTGACTGAAGCTGAGGTGAATGGATTATCCTAGTTAGTGATGATGTATGAAGTTTAGAGGTTCCAACAGGTACGTGTTATGGTAAGTTACTGAAGCTGAGGTGAATGGATTATCCTAGTTAGTGATGATGTATGAAGTTTAGTGGTTCCAACAGGTACATGTTATGGTAAGTGACTGAAGCTGAGGTGAATGGATTATCCTAGTTAGTGATGATGTATGAAGTTTAGTGGTTCCTACAGGTACATGTTATGGTAAGTGACTGAAGCTGAGGTGAATGGATTATCCTAGTTAGTGATGATGTATGAAGTTTAGTGGTTCCAACAGGTACATGTTATGGTAAGTGACTGAAGCTGAGGTGAATGGATTATCCTAGTTAGTGATGATGTATGAAGTTTAGTGGTTCCAACAGGTACATGTTATGGTAAGTGACTGAAGCTGAGGTGAATGGATTATCCTAGTTAGTGATGATGTATGAAGTTTAGTGGTTCCAACAGGTACATGTTATGGTAAGTGACTGCAGCTGAGGTGAATGGATTATCCTAGTTAGTGATGATGTATGAAGTTTAGTGGTTCCACCAGGTACATGTTAAGGTAAATGACTGAAGCTGATGTGAATGGATTATCCTAGCTAGTGATGATGAATGAAGTTTAGTGGTTTCAAAAAGTACATGTTATTGTAAGTGAATGAAGCTGAGGTGAATGGATTATCTAGTTAGTGATGATGTATGAAGTTTAGTGGTTCCAACAGGTACATGTTATGGTAAGTGACTGAAGCTGAGGTGAATGGATTATCCTAGTTAGTGATGATGTATGAAGTTTAGTGGTTCCAACAGGTACATGTTATGGTAAGTGACTGAAGCTGAGGTGAATGGATTATCCTAGTTAGTGATGATGTATGAAGTTTAGTGGTTCCAACAGGTACATGTTATGGTAAGTGACTGAAGCTGAGGTGAATGGATTATCCTAGTTAGTGATGATGTGGGAAGTTTAGTGGTTCCAACAGGTACATGTTATGGTAAGTGACTGAAGCTGAAGTGAATGGATTATCCTAGTAAGTGATGATTTATGAAGTTTAGTGGTTCCAACAGGTACATGTTATGGTAAGTGACTGAAGCTGAGGTGAATGGATTATCCTAGTTAGTGATGATGTATGAAGTTTAGTGGTTCCAACAGGTACATGTTATGGTAAGTGACTGAAGCTGAGGTGAATGGATTATCCTAGTTAGTGATGATGTATGAAGTTTAGTGGTTCCAACAGGTACATGTTATGGTAAGTGACTGAAGCTGAGGTGAATGGATTATCCTAGTTAGTGATGATGTATGAAGTTTAGTGGTTCCAACAGGTACACATTTTGGTAAGTTACTGAAGCTGAGGTGAATGGATTATCCTAGTTAGTGATGATGTATGAAGTTTAGTGGTTCCAACAGGTACATGTTATGGTAAGTGACTGAAGCTGAGGTGAATGGATTATCCTAGTTAGTGATGATATATGAAGTTTAGTGGTTCCAACAGGTACACATTATGGTAAGTGACTGAAGCTGAGGTGAATGGATTATCCCATTTAGTGATGATGTATGAAGTTTAGTGGTTCCAACAGGTACATGTTATGGTAAGTGACTGAAGCTGAGGTGAATGGATTATCCTAGTTAGTGATGATGTATGAAGTTTAGTGGTTCCAACAGGTACATGTTATGGTAAGTGACTGAAGCTGAGGTGAATGGATTATCCTAGTTAGTGATGATGTATGAAGTTTAGTGGTTCCAACAGGTACATGTTATGGTAAGTGACTGAAGCTGAGGTGAATGGATTATCCTAGTTAGTGATGATGTATGAAGTTTAGAGGTTCCAACAGGTACATGTTATGGTAAGTTACTGAAGCTGAGGTGAATGGATTTTCCCAGTTAGTGATTATGTATGAAGTTTAGTGGTTCCAACAGGTACATGTTATGGTAAGTCACTGAAGCTGAGGTGAATGAATTATCCTAGTTAGTGATGATGTATGAAGTTTAGTGGTTCCAACAGGTACATGTTATGGTAAGTGACTGAAGCTGAGGTGAATGGATTATCCTAGTTAGTGATGATGTATGAAGTTTAGTGGTTCCAACAGGTACATGTTATGGTAAGTGACTGAAGCTGAGGTGAATGGATTATCCTAGTTAGTGATGATGTATGAAGTTTAGTGGTTCCAACAGGTACATGTTATGGTAAGTGACTGAAGCTGAGGTGAATGGATTATCCTAGTTAGTGATGATGTATGAAGTTTAGTGGTTCCAACAGGTACATGTTATGGTAAGTGACTGAAGATGAGGTGAATGGATTATCCTAGTTAGTGATGATGTATGAAGTTTAGTGGTTCCAACAGGTACATGTTATGGTAAGTGACTGAAGCTGAGGTGAATGGATTATCCTAGTTAGTGATGATGTATGAAGTTTAGTGGTTCCAACAGGTACATGTTATGGTAAGTGACTGAAGCTGAGGTGAATGGATTATCCTAGTTAGTGATGATGTATGAAGTTTAGTGGTTCCAACAGGTACATGTTATGGTAAGTGACTGAAGCTGAGGTGAATGGATTATCCTAGTTAGTGATGATGTATGAAGTTTAGTGGTTCCAACAGGTACATGTTATGGTAAGTGACTGAAGCTGAGGTGAATGGATTATCCTAGTTAGTGATGATGTATGAAGTTTAGTGGTTCCAACAGGTACATGTTATGGTAAGTGACTGAAGCTGAGGTGAATGGATTATCCTAGTTAGTGATGATGTATGAAGTTTAGTGGTTCCAACAGGTACATGTTATGGTAAGTGACTGAAGCTGAGGTGAATGGATTATCCTAGTTAGTGATGATGTATGAAGTTTAGTGGTTCCAACAGGTACATGTTATGGTAAGTTACTGAAGCTGAGGTGAATGGATTATCCTAGTTAGTGATGATGTATGAAGTTTAGTGCTTCCAACAGGTACATGTTATGGTAAGTGACTGAAGCTGAGGTGAATGGATTATCCTAGTTAGTGATGATGTATGAAGTTTAGTGGTTCAAACAGGTACATGTTATGGTAAGTGACTGAAGCTGAGGTGAATGGATTATCCTAGTTAGTGATGATGTATGAACTTTAGTGGTTCCTAGAGGAACATCTTATGGTAAGTGACTGAAGCTGAGGTGAATGGATTATCCTAGTTAGTGATGATGTATGAAGTTTAGTGGTTCCAACAGGTACATGTTATGGTAAGTTACTGAAGCTGAGGTGAATGGATTATCCTAGTTAGTGATGATGTATGAAGTTTAGAGGTTCAAACAGGTACATGTTATGGTACGTTACTGAAGCTGAGGTGAATGGATTATCCTAGTTAGTGATGATGTATGAAGTTTAGTGGTTCCAACAGGTACATGTTATGGTAAGTGACTGAAGCTGAGGTGAATGGATTATCCTAGTTAGTGATGATGTATGAAGTTTAGTGGTTCCAACAGGTACATGTTATGGTAAGTGACTGAAGCTGAGGTGAATGGATTATCCTAGTTAGTGATGATGTATGAAGTTTAGTGGTTCCAACAGGTACATGTTATGGTAAGTGACTGAAGCTGAGGTGAATGGATTATCCTAGTTAGTGATGATGTATGAAGTTTAGTGGTTCAAACAGGTACATGTTATGGTAAGTGACTGAAGCTGAGGTGAATGGATTATCCTAGTTAGTGATGATGTATGAAGTTTAGTGGTTCAAACAGGTACATGTTATGGTAAGTGACCGAAGCTGAGGTGAATGGATTATCCTAGTTAGTGATGATGTATGAAGTTTAGTGGTTCCACCAGGTACATGTTATTGTAAGTGACTCAAGCTGAGTTGAATGGATTATCCTAGTTAGTGATGATGTATGAAGTTTAGTGGTTCCAACAGGTACATGTTATGGTAAGTGACTGAAGCTGAGGTGAATGGATTATCCTAGTTAGTGATGATGTATGAAGTTTAGTGGTTCCAACAGGTACATGTTATGGTAAGTGACTGAAGCTGAGGTGAATGGATTATCCTAGTTAGTGATGATGTATGAAGTTTAGTGGTTCCAACAGGTACATGTTATGGTAAGTGACTGAAGCTGAGGTGAATGGATTATCCTAGTTAGTGATGATGTATGAAGTTTAGTGGTTCCAACAGGTACATGTTATGGTAAGTGACTGAAGCTGAGGTGAATGGATTATCCTGGTTAGTGATGATGTATGAAGTTTAGTGGTTCCAACAGGAACATGTTATGGTAAGTGACTGAAGCTGAGGTGAATGGATTATCCTAGTTAGTGATGATGTATGAAGTTTAGTGATTCCAACAGGTACGTGTTATGGTAAGTGAATGAAGCTGAGGTGAATGGATTATCCTAGTTAGTGATGATGTATGATGTTTAGTGGTTCCTACAGGTACATGTTATGCTAATTCACTGAAGTTGAGGTGAATAGATTATCCTAGTTAGTGATGATGTATGAAGTTTAGTGGTTCCAACAGGTACATGTTATGGTAAGTGACTGAAGCTGAGGTGAATGGATTATCCTAGTTAGTGATGATGTATGAAGTTTAGTGGTTCCAACAGGTACATGTTATGGTAAGTGACTGAAGCTGAGGTGAATGGATTATCCTAGTTAGTGATGATGTATGAAGTTTAGTGGTTCCAACAGGTACATGTTATGGTAAGTGACTGAAGCTGAGGTGAATGGATTATCCTAGTTAGTGATGATGTATGAAGTTTAGTGGTTCCAACAGGTACATGTTATGGTAAGTGACTGAAGCTGAGGTGAATGGATTATCCTAGTTAGTGATGATGTATGAAGTTTAGTGGTTCCAACAGGTACATGTTATGGTAAGTGACTGAAGATGAGGTGAATGGATTATCCTAGTTAGTGATGATGTATGAAGTTTAGTGGTTCCAACAGGTACATGTTATGGTAAGTGACTGAAGCTGAGGTGAATGGATTATCCTAGTTAGTGATGATGTATGAAGTTTAGTGGTTCCAACAGGTACATGTTATGGTAAGTGACTGAAGCTGAGGTGAATGGATTATCCTAGTTAGTGATGATGTATGAAGTTTAGTGGTTCCAACAGGTACATGTTATGGTAAGTGACTGAAGCTGAGGTGAATGGATTATCCTAGTTAGTGATGATGTATGAAGTTTAGTGGATCCAACAGGTACATGTTATGGTAAGTGACTGAAGCTGAGGTGAATGGATTATCCTAGTTAGTGATGATGTATGAAGTTTAGTGGTTCCAACAGGTACATGTTATGGTAAGTGACTGAAGCTGAGGTTAATGGATTATCCTAGTTAGTGATGATGTACGAAGTTTAGTGGTTCCAACAGGTACATGTTATGGTAAGTGACTGAAGCTGAGGTGAATGGATTATCCTAGTTAGTGATGATGTATGAAGTTTAGTGGTTCCAACAGGTACATGTTATGGTAAGTGACTGAAGCTGAGGTGAATGGATTATCCTAGTTAGTGATTATGTATGAAGTTTAGTGGTTCCAACAGGTACATGTTATGGTAAGTGACTGAAGCTGAGGTGAATGAATTATCCTAGTCAGTGATGATGTATGAAGTTTAGTGGTTCCAACAGGTACATGTTATGGTAAGTGACTGAAGCTGAGGTGAATGGATTATCCTAGTTAGTGATGATGTATGAAGTTTACTGGTTCCAACAGGTACATGTTATTGTAAGTGACTGAAGCTGAAGTGAATGGATTATCCTAGTTAGTGATGATGTATGAAGTTTAGTGGTTCCAACAGGTACATGTTATGGTAAGTGACTGAAGCTGAGGTGAATGGATTATCCTAGTTAGTGATGATGTATGAAGTTTAGTGGTTCCAACAGGTACATGTTATGGTAAGTGACTGAAGCTGAGGTGAATGGATTATCCTAGTTAGTGATGATGTATGAAGTTTAGTGGTTCCAACAGGTACATGTTATGGTAAGTGACTGAAGCTGAGGTGAATGGATGATCCTAGCTAGTGATGATGTATGAAGTTTAGTGGTTCCAACAGGTACATGTTATGGTAAGTGACTGAAGCTGAGGTGAATGGATTATCCTAGTTAGTGATGATGTATGAAGTTTAGTGGTTCCAACAGGTACATGTTATGGTAAGTGACTGAAGCTGAGGTGAATGGATTATCCTAGTTAGTGATGATGTATGAAGTTTAGTGGTTCCAACAGGTACATGTTATGGTAAGTGACTGAAGCTGAGGTGAATGGATTATCCTAGTTAGTGATGATGTATAAAGTTTAGAGGTTCCAACAGGTACATGTTATGGTAAGTTACTGAAGCTGAGGTGAATGGATTTTCCCAGTTAGTGATTATGTATGAAGTTTAGTGGTTCCAACAGGTACATGTTATGGTAAGTCACTGAAGCTGAGGTGAATGAATTATCCTAGTCAGTGATGATGTATGAAGTTTAGTGGTTCCAACAGGTACATGTTATGGTAAGTGACTGAAGCTGAGGTGAATGGATTATCCTAGTTAGTGATGATGTATGAAGTTTACTGGTTCCAACAGGTACATTTTATTGTAAGTGACTGAAGCTGAAGTGAATGGATTATCCTAGTTAGTGATGATGTATGAAGTTTAGTGGTTCCAACAGGTACATGTTATGGTAAGTGACTGAAGCTGAGGTGAATGGATTATCCTAGTTAGTGATGATGTATGAAGTTTAGTGGTTCCAACAAGTACATGTTATGGTAAGTGTCTGAAGCTGAGGTGAATGGATTATCCTAGTTAGTGATGATGTATGAAGTTTAGTGGTTCCAACAGGTACATGTTATGGTAAGTGACTGAAGCTGAGGTGAATGGATTATCCTAGTTAGTGATGATGTATGAAGTTTAGTGGTTCAAACAGGTACATGTTATGGTAAGTGACTGAAGCTGAGGTGAATGGATTATCCTAGTTAGTGATGATGTATGAAGTTTAGTGGTTCCAACAGGTACATGTTATGGTAAGTGACTGAAGCTGAGGTGAATGGATTATCCTAGTTAGTGATGATGTATGAAGTTTAGTGGTTCCAACAGGTACATGTTATGGTAAGTGACTGAAGCTGAGGTGAATGGATTATCCTAGTTAGTGATGATGTATGAAGTTTAGTGGTTCCAACAGGTACATGTTATGGTAAGTTACTGAAGCTGAGGTGAATGGATTATCCCATTTAGTGATGATGTATGAAATTTAGTGGTTCCAACAGGTACATGTTATGGTAAGTGACTGAAGCTGAGGTGAATGGATTATCCTAGTTAGTGATGATGTATGAAGTTTAGTGGTTCCAACAGGTACATGTTATGGTAAGTGACTGAAGCTGAGGTGAATGGATTATCCTAGTTAGTGATGATGTATGAAGTTTAGTGGTTCCAACAGGTACATGTTATGGTAAGTGACTGAAGCTGAGGTGAATGGATTATCCTAGTTAGTGATGATGTATGAAGTTTAGTGGTTCCAACAGGTACATGTTATGGTAAGTGACTGAAGCTGAGGTGAATGGATTATCCTAGTTAGTGATGATGTATGAAGTTTAGTGGTTCCAACAGGTACAGGTTATGGTAAGTGACTGAAGCTGAGGTGAATGGATTATCCTAGTTAGTGATGATGTATGAAGTTTAGTGGTTCCAACAGGTACATGTTATGGTAAGTGACTGAAGCTGAGGTGAATGGATTATCCTAGTTAGTGATGATGTATGAAGTTTAGTGGTTCCAACAGGTACATGTTATGGTAAGTGACTGAAGCTGAGGTGAATGGATTATCCTAGTTAGTGATGATGTATGAAGTTTAGTGGTTCCAACAGGTACATGTTATGGTAAGTGACTGAAGCTGAGGTGAATGGATTATCCTAGTTAGTGATGATGTATGAAGTTTAGTGGTTCCAACAGTTACATGTTATGGTAAGTGACTGAAGCTGAGGTGAATGGATTATCCTAGTTAGTGATGATGTATGAAGTTTAGTGGTTCCAACAGGTACATGTTATGGTAAGTGACTGAAGCTGAGGTGAATGGATTATCCTAGTTAGTGATGATGTATGAAGTTTAGTGGTTCCAACAGGTACATGTTATGGTAAGTGACTGAAGCTGAGGTGAATGGATTATCCTAGTTAGTGATGATGTATGAAGTTTAGTGGTTCCAACAGGTACATGTTATGGTAAGTGACTGAAGCTGAGGTGAATGGATTATCCTAGTTAGTGATGATGTATGAAGTTTAGTGGTTCTAACAGGTACATGTTATGGTAAGTGACTGAAGCTGAGGTGAATGGATTATCCTAGTTAGTGATGATGTATGAAGTTTAGTGGTTCCAACAGGTACATGTTATGGTAAGTGACTGAAGCTGAGGTGAATGGATTATCCTAGTTAGTGATGATGTATGAAGTTTAGTGGTTCCAACAGGTACATGTTATGGTAAGTGACTGAAGCTGAGGTGAATGGATTATCCTAGTTAGTGATGATGTATGAAGTTTAATGGTTCCAACAGGTACATGTTATGGTAAGTGACTGAAGCTGAGGTGAATGGATTATCCTAGTTAGTGATGATGTATGAAGTTTAGTGGTTCCAACAGGTACATGTTATGGTAAGTGACTGAAGCTGAGGTGAATGGATTATCCTAGTTAGTGATGATGTATGAAGTTTAGTGGTTCCAACAGGTACATGTTATGGTAAGTGACTGAAGCTGAGGTGAATGGATTATCCTAGTTAGTGATGATGTATGAAGTTTAGTGGTTCCTAGAGGTACATGTTATGGTAAGTGACTGAAGCTGAGGTGAATGGATTATCCTAGTTAGTGATGATGTATGAAGTTCAATGGTTCCAACAGGTACATGTTATGGTAAGTGACTGAAGCTGAGGTGAATGGATTATCCTAGTTAGCGATGATGTATGAAGTTTAGTCGTTCCAACAGGTACATGTTATGGTAAGTGACTGAAGCTGAGGTGAATGGATTTTCCCAGTTGGTGATGATGTATGAAGTTTAGTGGTTCCAACAGGTACATGTTATGGTAAGTGACTGAAGCTGAGGTGAATGGATTATCCTAGTTAGTGATGATGTATGAAGTTTAGTGGTTCCAACAGGTACATGTTATGGTAAGTGACTGAAGCTGAGGTGAATGGATTATCCTAGTTAGTGATGATGTATGAAGTTTAGTGGTTCCAACAGGAACATGTTATGGTAAGTGACTGAAGCTGAGATGAATGGATTATCCTAGTTAGTGATGATGTATGAAGTTTAGTGGTTCCAACAGGTACATGTTATGGTAAGTGACTGAAGCTGAGGTGAATGGATTATCCTAGTTAGTGATGATGTATGAAGTTTAGTGGTTCCTACAGGTACATGTTATGGTAAGTGACTGAAGCTGAGGTGAATGGATTATCCTAGTTAGTGATGATGTATGAAGTTTAGTGGTTCCAACAGGTACATGTTATGGTAAGTGACTGAAGCTGAGGTGAATGGATTATCCTAGTTAGTGATGATGTATGAAGTTTAATGGTTCCAACAGGTACATGTTATGGTAAGTGACTGAAGCTGAGGTGAATGGATTATCCTAGTTAGTGATGATGTATGAAGTTTAGTGGTTCCAACAGGTACATGTTATGGTAAGTGACTGAAGCTGAGGTGAATGGATTATCCTAGTTAGTGATGATGTATGAAGTTTAGTGGTTCCAACAGGTACATGTTATGGTAAGTGACTGAAGCTGAGGTGAATGGATTATCCTAGTTAGTGATGATGTATGAAGTTTAGTGGTTCCAACAGGTACATGTTATGGTAAGTTACTGAAGCTGAGGTGAATGGATTATCCTAGTTAGTGATGATGTATGAACTTTAGTGGTTCCAACAGGTACATGTTATGGTAAGTGACTGAAGCTGAGGTGAATGGATTATCCTAGTTAGTGATGATGTATGAAGTTTAGTGGTTCAAACAGGTACATGTTATGGTAAGTGACTGAAGCTGAGGTGAATGGATTATCCTAGTTAGTGATGATGTATGAAGTTTAGTGGTTCCAACAGGTACATGTTATTGTAAGTGACTGAAGCTGAGGTGAATGGATTATCCTAGTTAGTGATGATGTATGAAGTTTAGAGGTTCAAACAGGTACATGTTATGGTACGTTCCTGAAGCTGAGGTGAATGGATTATCCTAGTTAGTGATGATGTATGAAGTTTAGTGGTTCCAACAGGTACATGTTATGGTAAGTGACTGAAGCTGAGGTGAATGGATTATCCTAGTTAGTGATGATGTATGAAGTTTAGAGGTTCCAACAGGTACATGTTATGGTAAGTGACTGAAGCTGAGGTGAATGGATTATCCTAGTTAGTGATGATGTATGAAGTTTAGAGGTTCCAACAGGTACACATTTTGGTAAGTGACTGAAGCTGAGGTGAATGGATTATCCTAGTTAGTGATGATGTATGAAGTTTAGTGCTTCCAACAGGTACATGTTATGGTAAGTGACTGAAGCTGAGTTGAATGGATTATCCTAGTTAGTGATGATGTATGAAGTTTAGTGGTTCCAACAGGTACATGTTATGGTAAGTGACTCAAGCTGAGTTGAATGGATTATCCTAGTTAGTGATGATGTATGAACTTTAGTGGTTCCAACAGGAACATCTTATGGTAAGTGACCGAAGCCGAGGTGAATCGATTATCCTAGTTAGTGATGATGTATGGAGTTTAGTTGTTCCAACAGGTAAATGTTATGGTAAGTGACTGAAGCTAAGGTGAATGGATTATCCTAGTTAGTGATAATGTATGAAGTTTAGTGGTTCCAACAGGTACATGTTATGGTAAGTGACTGAAGCTGAGGTGAATGGATTATCCTAGTCAGTGATTATGTATGAAGTTTAGTGGTTCCAACAGGTACATGTTATGGTAAGTCACTGAAGCTGAGGTGAATGAATTATCCTAGTTAGTGATGATGTATGAAGTTTAGTGGTTCCAACAGGTACATGTTATGGTAAGTGACTGAAGCTGAGGTGAATGGATTATCCTAGTTAGTGATGATGTATGAACTTTAGAGGTTCCAACAGGTACATGTTATGGTAAGTGACTGAAGCTGAGGTGAATGGATTATCCTAGTTAGTGATGATGTATGAAGTTTAGTGGTTCCAACAGGTACATGTTATGGTAAGTGACTGAAGCTGAGGTGAATGGATTATCCTAGTTAGTGATGATGTATGAAGTTTAGTGGTTCCAACAGGTACATGTTATGGTAAGTTCCTGAAGCTGAGGTGAATGGATTATCCTAGTTAGTGATGATGTATGAAGTTTAGTGGTTCCCACAGGTACATGTTATGGTAAGTGACTGAAGCTGAGGTGAATGGATTATCCTAGTTAGTGATGATGTATGAAGTTTAGTGGTTCCAACAGGTACATGTTATGGTAAGTGACTGAAGCTGAGGTGAATGGATTATCCTAGTTAGTGATGATGTATGAAGTTTAGTGGTTCCAACAGGTACTTGTTATGGTAAGTGACTGAAGCTGAGGTGAATGGATTATCCTAGTTAGTGATGATGTATGAAGTTTAGTGGTTCCAACAGGTACATGTTATGGTAAGTGACTGAAGCTGAGGTGAATGGATTATCCTAGTTAGTGATGATGTATGAAGTTTAGTGGTTCCAACAGGTACATGTTATGGTAAGTGACTGAACCTGAGGTGAATGGATTATCCTAGTTACTGATGATGTATGAAGTTTAGTGGTTCCAACAGGTACATGTTATTGTAAGTGACTGAAGCTGAGTTGAATGGATTATCCTAGTTAGTGATGAAGTATGAAGTATGAAGTTTATAGGTTCCAACAGGTACATGTTATCGTAAGTGACTGAAGCTGAGGTGAATGGATTATCCTAGTTAGTGATGATGTATGAAGTTTAGTGGTTCCAACAGGTACATGTTATGGTAAGTGACTGAAGCTGAGGTGAATGGATTATCCTAGTTAGTGATGATGTATGAAGTTTAGTGGTTCCAACAGGTACATGTTATGGTAAGTGACTGAAGCTGAGGTGAATGGATTATCCTAGTTAGTGATGATGTATGAAGTTTAGTGGTTCCAACAGGTACATGTTATGGTAAGTGACTGAAGCTGAGGTGAATGGATTATCCTAGTTAGTGATGATGTATGAAGTTTAGTGGTTCTAACAGGTACATGTTATGGTAAGTGACTGAAGCTGAGGTGAATGGATTATCCTAGTTAGTGATGATGTATGAAGTTTAGTGGTTCCAACAGGTACATGTTATGGTAAGTGACTGAAGCTGAGGTGAATGGATTATCCTAGTTAGTGATGATGTATGAAGTTTAGTGGTTCCAACAGGTACATGTTATAGTAAGTGACTGAAGCTGAGGTGAATGGATTATCCTAGTTAGTGATGATGTATGAAGTTTAGTGGTTCCAACAGGTACATGTTATGGTAAGTGACTGAAGCTGAGGTGAATGGATTATCCTAGTTAGTGATGATGTATGAAGTTTAGTGGTTCCAACAGGTACATGTTATGGTAAGTGACTGAAGCTGAGGTGAATGGATTATCCTAGTTAGTGATGATGTATGAAGTTTAGTGGTTCCAACAGGTACATGTTATGGTAAGTGACTGAAGCTGAGGTGAATGGATTATCCTAGTAAGTGATGATGTATGAAGTTTAGTGGTTCCAACAGGTACATGTTATGGTAAGTGACTGAAGCTGAGGTGAATGGATTATCCTAGTTAGTGATGATGTATGAAGTTTAGTGGTTCCAACAGGTACATGTTATGGTAAGTGACTGAAGCTGAGGTGAATGGATTATCCTAGTTAGTGATGATGTATGAAGTTTAGTGGTTCCAACAGGTACATGTTATGGTAAGTGACTGAAGCTGAGGTGAATGGATTATCCTAGTTAGTGATGATGTATGAAGTTTAGTGGTTCCAACAGGTACATGTTATGGTAAGAGACTGAAGCTGAGATGAATGGATTATCCTAGTTAGTGATGATGTATGAAGTTTAGTGGTTCCAACAGGTACATGTTATGGTAAGTGACTGAAGCTGAGGTGAATGGATTATCCTAGTTAGTGATGATGTATGAAGTTTAGTGGTTCCAACAGGTACATGTTATGGTAAGTGACTGAAGCTGAGGTGAATGGATTATCCTAGTTAGTGATAATGTATGAAGTTTAGTGGTGTCAACAGGTACTTGTTATGGTAAGTGACTGAAGATGAGGTGAATGGATTATCCTAGTTAGTGATGATGTATGAAGTTTAGTGATTCCAACAGGTACATGTTATGGTAAGTGAATGAAACTGAGGTGAATGGATTATCCTAGTTAGTGATGATGTATGAAGTTTAGTGGTTCCAACAGGTACATGTTATGGTAAGTGACTGAAGCTGAGGTGAATGGATTATCCTAGTTAGTGATGATGTATGAAGTTTAGTGGTTCCAACAGGTACTTGTTATGGTAAGTGACTGAAGCGGAGGTGAATGGATTATCCTAGTTAGTGATGATGTATGAAGTTTAGGTGTTCCAACAGTTAAATGTTATGGTAAGTGACTGAAGCTAAGGTGAATGGATTATCCTAGTTAGTGATGATGTATGAAGTTTAGTGGTTCCAACAGGTACATGTTATGGTAAGTGACTGAAGCTGAGGTGAATGGATTATCCTAGTTAGTGATGATGTATGAAGTTTAGTGGTTCCAACAGGTACATGTTATGGTAAGTGACTGAAGCTGAGGTGAATGGATTATCCTAGTTAGTGATGATGTATGAAGTTTAGTGGTTCCAACAGGTACATGTTATGGTAAGTGACTGAAGCTGAGGTGAATGGATTATCCTAGTTAGTGATGATGTATGAAGTTTAGTGGTTCCAACAGGTACATGTTATGGTAAGTGACTGAAGATGAGGTGAATGGATTATCCTAGTTAGTGATGATGTATGAAGTTTAGTGGTTCCAACAGGTACATGTTATGGTAAGTGACTGAAGCTGAGGTGAATGGATTATCCTAGTTAGTGATGATGTATGAAGTTTAGTGGTTCCAACAGGTACATGTTATGGTAAGTGACTGAAGCTGAGGTGAATGGATTATCCTAGTTAGTGATGATGTATGAAGTTTAGTGGTTCCAACAGGTACATGTTATGGTAAGTGACTGAAGCTGAGGTGAATGAATTATCCTAGTCAGTGATGATGTATGAAGTTTAGTGGTTCCAACAGGTACATGTTATGGTAAGTGACTGAAGCTGAGGTGAATGGATTATCCTAGTTAGTGATGATGTATGAAGTTTACTGGTTCCAACAGGTACATGTTATGGTAAGTGACTGAAGCTGAAGTGAATGGATTATCCTAGTTAGTGATGATTTATGAAGTTTAGTGATTCCAACAGGTACATGTTATGGTAAGTGACTGAAAGCTGAGGTGAATGGATTATCCTAGTTAGTGATGATGTATGAAGTTTAGTGGTTCCAACAGGTACATGTTATGGTAAGTGACTGAAGCTGAGGTGAATGGATTATCCTAGTTAGTGATGATGTATGAAGTTTAGTGGTTCCAACAGGTACATGTTATGGTAAGTGACTGAAGCTGAGGTGAATGGATTATCCTAGTTAGTGATGATGTATGAAGTTTAGTGGTTCCAACAGGTACATGTTATGGTAAGTGACTGAAGCTGAGGTGAATGAATTATCCTAGTCAGTGATGATGTATGAACTTTAGTGGTTCCAACAGATACATGTTATGGTAAGTGACTGAAGCTGAGGTGAATGGATTATCCTAGTTAGTGATGATTTATGAAGTTTAGTGATTCCAACAGGTACATGTTATGGTAAGTGACTGAAAGCTGAGGTGAATGGATTATCCTAGTTAGTGATGATGTATGAAGTTTAGTGGTTCCAACAGGTACATGTTATGGTAATTCACTGAAGTTGAGGTGAATGGATTATCCTAGTTAGTGATGATGTATGAAGTTTAGTGGTTCCAACAGGTACATGTTATGGTAAGTGACTGAAGCTGAGGTGAATGGATTATCCTAGTTAGTGATGATGTATGAAGTTTAGTGGTTCCAACAGGTACATGTTATGGTAAGTGACTGAAGCTGAGGTGAATGGATTATCCTAGTTAGTGATGATGTATGAAGTTTAGTGGTTCCAACAGGTACATGTTATGGTAAGTGACTGAAGCTGAGGTGAATGGATTATCCTAGTTAGTGATGATGTATGAAGTTTAGTGGTTCCAACAGGTACATGTTATGGTAAGTGACTGAAGCTGAGGTGAATGGATTATCCTAGTTAGTGATGATGTATGAAGTTTAGTGGTTCCAACAGGTACATGTTATGGTAAGTGACTGAAGCTGAGGTGAATGGATTATCCTAGTTAGTGATGATGTATGAAGTTTAGTGGTTCCAACAGGTACATGTTATGGTAAGTGACTGAAGCTGAGGTGAATGGATTATCCTAGTTAGTGATGATGTATGAAGTTTAGTGGTTCCAACAGGTACATGTTATGGTAAGTGACTGAAGCTGAGGTGAATGGATTATCCTAGTTAGTGATGATGTATGAAGTTTAGTGGTTCCAACAGGTACATGTTATGGTAAGTGACTGAAGATGAGGTGAATGGATTATCCTAGTTAGTGATGATGTATGAAGTTTAGTGGTTCCAACAGGTACATGTTATGGTAAGTGACTGAAGCTGAGGTGAATGGATTATCCTAGTTAGTGATGATGTATGAAGTTTAGTGGTTCCAACAGGTACATGTTATGGTAAGTGACTGAAGCTGAGGTGAATGGATTATCCTAGTTAGTGATGATGTATGAAGTTTAGTGGTTCCAACAGGTACATGTTATGGTAAGTCACTGAAGCTGAGGTGAATGAATTATCCTAGTCAGTGATGGTGTATGTACTTTAGTGGTTCCAACAGATACATGTTGTGGTAAGTGACAGAAACTGAGGTGAATGACATATCCTAGTTAGTGATGATGTATGAAGTTTACTGGTTCCAACAGGTACATTTTATTGTAAGTGACTGAAGCTGAAGTGAATGGATTATCCTAGTTAGTGATGATTTATGAAGTTTACTGATTCCAATAGGTACATGTTATGGTAAGTGACTGAAAGCTGAGATGTATGGATTATCCTAGTTAGTGATGATGTATGAAGTTTAGTGATTCCAACAGGTACATGTTATGGTAAGTGACTGAAGCTGAGGTGAATGGATTATCCTAGTTAGTGATGATGAATGAAGTTTAGTGGTTCCAACAGGTACATGTTATGGTAAGTGACTGAAGCTGAGGTGAATGGATTATCCTAGTTAGTGATGATGTATGAAGTTTAGTGGTTCCAACAGGTACATGTTATGGTAAGTGACTGAAGCTGAGGTGAATGGATTATCCTAGTTAGTGATGATGTATGAAGTTTAGTGGCTCCAACAGGTACATGTTATGGTAAGTGACTGAAGCTGAGGTGAATGGATTATCCTAGTTAGTGATGATGTATGAAGTTTAGTGGTTCCAACAGGTACATGTTATGGTAAGTGACTGAAGCTGAGGTGAATGGATTATCCTAGTTAGTGATGATGTATGAAGTTTAGTGGTTCCAACAGGTACGTGTTATGGTAAGTGAATGAAACTGAGGTGAATGGATTATCCTAGTTAGTGATGATGTATGAAGTTTAGTGGTTCCAACAGGTACATGTTATGGTAAGTGAATGAAACTGAGGTGAATGGATTATCCTGGTTAGTGATGATGTTTGAAGTTTAGTGGTTCCAACAGGTACATGTTATGGTAAGTGGCTGAAGCTGAGGTGAATGGATTATCCTAGTTAGTGATGATGTGTGACGTTTAGTGGTTCCTACAGGTGCATGTTATGGTACTTGACTGAAGCTGAGGTGAATGGATTATCCTAGTTAGTGATGATGTATGACGTTTAGTGGTTCCAACAGGTACATGTTATGGTAAGTGACTGAAGCTGAGGTGAATGGATTATCCTAGTTAGTGATGATGTATGAAGTTTAGTGGTTCCAACAGGTACATGTTATGGTAAGTGACTGAAGCTGAGGTGAATGGATTATCCTAGTTAGTGATGATGTATGAAGTTTAGTGGTTCCAACAGGTACATGTTATGGTAAGTGACTGAAGCTGAGGTGAATGGATTATCCTAGTTAGTGATGATGTATGAAGTTTAGTGGTTCCAACAGGTACATGTTATGGTAAGTGACTGAAGCTGAGGTGAATGGATTATCCTAGTTAGTGATGATGTATGAAGTTTAGTGGTTCCAACAGGTACATGTTATGGTAAGTGACTGAAGCTGAGGTGAATGGATTATCCTAGTTAGTGATGATGTATGAAGTTTAGTGGTTCCAACAGGTACATGTTATGGTAAGTGACTGAAGCTGAGGTGAATGGATTATCCTAGTTAGTGATGATGTATGAAGTTTAGTGGTTCCAACAGGTACATGTTATGGTAAGTGACTGATGCTGAGGTGAATGGATGATCCTAGCTAGTGATGATGAATGAAGTTTAGTGGTTCCAACAGGTACATGTTATGGTACGTTCCTGAAGCTGAGGTGAATGGATTATCCTAGTTAGTGATGATGTATGAAGTTTAGTGGTTCCAACAGGTACATGTTATGGTAAGTGACTGAAGCTGAGGTGAATGGATTATCCTAGTTAGTGATGATGTATGAAGTTTAGTGGTTCCAACAGGTACATGTTATGGTAAGTGACTGAAGCTGAGGTGAATGGATTATCCTAGTTAGTGATGATGTATGAAGTTTAGTGGTTCCAACAGGTGCATGTTATGGTAAGTGACTGAAGCTGAGGTGAATGGATTATCCTAGTTAGTGATGATGTATGAAGTTTAGTGGTTCCAACAGGTACATGTTATGGTAAGTGACTGAAGCTGAGGTGAATGGATTATCCTAGTTAGTGATGATGTATGAAGTTTAGTGGTTCCAACAGGTACATGTTATGGTAAGTGACTGAAGCTGAGGTGAATGGATTATCCTAGTTAGTGATGATGTATGAAGTTTAGTGGTTCCAACAGGTACATGTTATGGTAAGTGACTGAAGCTGAGGTGAATGGATTATCCTAGTTAGTGATGATGTATGAAGTTTAGTGGTTCCAATAGGTATATGTTATGGTAAGTGACTGAAGCTGAGGTGAATGGATTATCCTAGTTAGTGATGATGTATGAAGTTTAGAGGTTCCAACAGGTACATGTTATGGTAAGTGACTGAAGCTGAGGTGAATGGATTATCCTAGTTAGTGATGATGTATGAAGTTTAGTGGTTCCAACAGGTACATGTTATGGTAAGTGACTGAAGCTGAGGTGAATGGATTATCCTAGTTAGTGATGATGTATGAAGTTTAGTGGTTCCAACAGGTACATGTTATGGTAAGTGACTGAAGCTGAGGTGAATGGATTATCCTAGTTAGTGATGATGTATGAAGTTTAGTGGTTCCAACAGGTACATGTTATGGTAAGTGACTGAAGCTGAGATGAATGGATTATCCTAGTTAGTGATGATGTATGAAGTTTAGTGGTTCCACACACACATGTTATGTAAAAGACTGAAAGCTGAGGTGAATGGATTATCCTGGTTAGTGATGATGTATGAAGTTTAGTGGTTCCAACAGGTACATGTTTTGGTAAGTGACTGAAGCTTAGGTGAATGGATTATCCTAGTTAGTGATAATGTATGAAGTTTAGTGGTTCCAACAGGTACATGTTATGGTAAGTGACTGAAGCTGAGGTGAATGGATTATCCTAGTTAGTGATGATGTATGAAGTTTAGTTTGTCCAACAGGTACATGTTATGGTAAGTGACTGAAGCTGAGGTGAATGGATTATCCTAGTTAGTGATGATGTATGAAGTTTAGTGGTTCCAACAGGTACATGTTATGGTAAGTGACTGAAGATGAGGTGAATGGATTATCCTAGTTAGTGATGATGTATGAAGTTTAGTGGTTCCAACAGGTACATGTTATGGTAAGTGACTGAAGCTGAGGTGAATGGATTATCCTAGTTAGTGATGATGTATGAAGTTTAGTGGTTCCAACAGGTACATGTTATGGTAAGTGACTGAAGCTGAGGTGAATGGATTATCCTAGTTAGTGATGATGTATGAAGTTTAGTGGTTCCAACAGGTACATGTTATGGTAAGTGACTGAAGCTGAGATGAATGGATTATCCTAGTTAGTGATGATGTAGGAAGTTTAGTGGTTCCAACAGGTACATGTTATGGTAAGTGACTGAAGCTGAGGTGAATGGATTATCCTAGTTAGTGATGATGTATGAAGTTTAGTGATTCCAACAGGTACATGTTATGGTAAGTGAATGAAGCTGAGGTGAATGGATTATCCTAGTTAGTGATGATGTATGAAGTTTAGTGGTTCCAACAGGTACATGTTATGGTAAGTGACTGAAGCTGAGGTGAATGGATTATCCTAGTTAGTGATGATGTATGAAGTTTAGTGGTTCCAACAGGTACATGTTATGGTAAGTGACTGAAGCTGAGGTGAATGGATTATCCTAGTTAGTGATGATGTATGAAGTTTAGTGGTTCCAACAGGTGCATGTTATGGTAAGTGACTGAAGCTGAGGTGAATGGATTATCCTAGTTAGTGATGATGTATGAAGTTTAGTGGTTCCAACAGGTACATGTTATGGTAAGTGACTGAAGCTGAGGTGAATGGATTATCCTAGTTAGTGATGATGTATGAAGTTTAGTGGTTCCAACAGGTACATGTTATGGTAAGTGACTGAAGCTGAGGTGAATGGATTATCCTAGTTAGTGATGATGTATGAAGTTTAGTGGTTCAAACAGGTACATGTTATGGTAAGTGACTGAAGCTGAGATGAATGGATTTTCCTAGTTAGTGATGATGTGGGAAGTTTAGTGGTTCCAACAGGTACATGTTATGGTAAGTGACTGAAGCTGAGGTGAATGGATTATCCTAGTTAGTGATGATGTATGAAGTTTAGTGGTTCCAACAGGTACATGTTATGGTAAGTGACTGAAGCTGAGGTGAATGGATTATCCTAGTTAGTGATGATGTATGATGTTTAGTGGTTCCAACAGGTACATGTTATGGTAAGTGACTGAAGCTGAGGTGAATGGATTATCCTAGTTAGTGATGATGTATGAAGTTTAGTGGTTCCAACAGGTACATGTTATGGTAAGTGACTGAAGCTGAGGTGAATGGATTATCCTAGTTAGTGATGATGTATGAAGTTTAGTGGTTCCAACAGGTACATGTTATGGTAAGTGACTGAAGCTGAGGTGAATGGATTATCCTAGTTAGTGATGATGTATGAAGTTTAGTGGTTCCAACAGGTACATGTTATGGTAAGTGACTGAAGCTGATGTGAATGGATTATCTAGCTAGTGATGATGTATGAAGTTTAGTGGTTCCAACAGGTACATGTTATGGTAAGTGACTGAAGCTGAGGTGAATGGATTATCCTAGTTAGTGATGATGTATGAAGTTTAGTGGTTCCAACAGGTACATGTTATGGTAAGTGACTGAAGCTGAGGTGAATGGATTATCCTAGTAAGTGATGATGTATGAAGTTTAGTGGTTCCAACAGGTACATGTTATGGTAAGTGACTGAAGCTGAGGTGAATGGATTATCCTAGTTAGTGATGATGTATGAAGTTTAGTGGTTCCAACAGGTACATGTTATGGTAAGTGACTGAAGCTGAGGTGAATGGATTATCCTAGTTAGTGATGATGTATGAAGTTTAGTGGTTCCAACAGGTACATGTTATGGTAAGTGACTGAAGCTGAGGTGAATGGATTATCCTAGTTAGTGATGATGTATGAAGTTTAGTGGTTCCAACAGGTACATGTTATGGAAACTGACTGAAGCTGAGGTGAATGGATTATCCTAGTTAGCGATGATGTATGAAGTTTAGAGGTTCCAACAGGTACATGTTATGGTAAGTGACTGAAGCTGAGGTGAATGGATTATCCTAGTTAGTGATGATGTATGAAGTTTAGTGGTTCCAACAGGTACATGTTATGGTAAGTGACTGAAGCTGAGGTGAATGGATTATCCTAGCTAGTGATGATGTATGAAGTTTAGTGGTTCCAACCGCTACATGTTATGGTAAGTGACTGAAGCTGAGGTGAATGGATTATCCTAGCTAGTGATGATGTATGAAATTTAGTGGTTCCAACAAGTACATCTTATGGTAAGTGACTGAAGCTGAGGTGAAAGGATTATCCTAGTTAGTGATGATGTATGAAGTTTAGTGGTTCCAACAGGTACATGTTATGGTAAGTGACTGAAGCTGAGGTGAATGGATTATCCTAGTTAGTGATGATGTATGAAGTTTAGTGGTTCCAACAGGTACATGTTATGGTAAGTGACTGAAGCTGAGGTGAATGGATTATCCTAGTTAGTGATGATGTATGAAGTTTAGTGGTTCCAACAGGTACATGTTATGGTAAGTGACTGAAGCTGAGGTGAATGGATTATCCTAGTTAGTGATGATGTATGAAGTTTAGTGGTTCCAACAGGTACATGTTATGGTAAGTGACTGAAGCTGAGGTGAATGGATTATCCTAGTTAGTGATGATGTATGAAGTTTAGTGGTTCCAACAGGTACATGTTATGGTAAGTGACTGAAGCTGAGGTGAATGGATTATCCTAGTTAGTGATGATGTATGAAGTTTAGTGGTTCCAACAGGTACATGTTATGGTAAGTGACTGAAGCTGAGGTGAATGGATTATCCTAGCTAGTGATGATGTATGAAGTTTAGAGGTTCCAACAGGTACATGTTATGGTAAGTGACTGAAGCTGAGGTGAATGGATTATCCTAGTTAGTGATGATGTATGACGTTTAGTGGTTCCAACAGGTACATGTTAAGGTAAGTGACTGAAGCTGAGGTGAATGGATTATCCTAGTTAGTGATGATGTATGAAGTTTAGTGGTTCCAACAGGTACATGTTATGGTAAGTGACTGAAGCTGAGGTGAATGGATTATCCTAGTTAGTGATGATGTATGAAGTTTAGTGGTTCCAACAGGTACATGTTATGGTAAGTGACTGAAGCTGAGGTGAATGGATTATCCTAGTTAGTGATGATGTATGAAATTTAGTGGTTCCAACAGGTACATGTTATGGTAAGTGACTGAAGCTGAGGTGAATGGATTATCCTAGCTAGTGATGATGAATGAAGTTTAGTGGTTCCAACAGGTACATATTATGGTAAGTGACTGAAGCTGAGGTGAATGGATTATCCTAGTTAGTGATGATGTATGAAGTTTAATGTTTCCAACAGGTACATGTTATGGTAAGTGACTGAAGCTGAGGTGAATGGATTATCCTAGTTAGTGATGATGTATGAAGTTTAGTGGTTCCAACAGGTACATGTTATGGTAAGTGACTGAAGCTGAGGTGAATGGATTATCCTAGTTAGTGATGATGTATGAAGTTTAGAGGTTCCAACAGGTACATGTTATGGTAAGTGACTGAAGCTGAGGTGAATGGATTATCCTAGTTAGTGATGATGTATGAAGTTTAGTGGTTCCAACAGGTACATGTTATGGTAAGTGACTGATGCTGAGGTGAATGGATTATCCTAGTTAGTGATGATGTATGAAGTTTAGTGGTTCCAACAGGTACATGTTATGGTAAGTGACTGAAGCTGAGGTGAATGGATTATCCTAGTTAGTGATGATGTATGAAGTTTAGAGGTTCCAACAGGTACATGTTATGGTAAGTGACTGAAGCTGAGGTGAATGGATTATCCTAGTTAGTGATGATGTATGAAGTTTAGTGGTTCCAACAAGTACATGTTATGGTAAGTGACTGAAGCTGAGGTGAATGGATTATCCTAGTTAGTGATGATGTATGAAGTTTAGTGGCCCCAACAGGTACATGTTATGGTAAGTGACTGAAGCTGAGGTGAATGGATTATCCTAGTTAGTGATGATGTATGAAGTTTAGTGGTTCCAACAGGTACATGTTATTGTAAGTGACCGAAGCTGAGGGGAATGGATTATCCTAGTTAGTGATGATGTATGAAGTTTAGTGGTTCCAACAGGTACATGTTATGGTAAGTGACTGAAGCTGAGGTGAATGGATTATCCTAGTTAGTGATGATGTATGAAGTTTAGTGGTTCCTAGAGGTACATGTTATGGTAAGTGACTGAAGCTGAGGTGAATGGATTATCCTAGTTAGTGATGATGTATGAAGTTTAGTGGTTCCAACAGGTACATGTTATGGTAAGTGACTGAAGCTGAGGTGAATGGATTATCCTAGTTAGTGATGATGTATGAAGTTTAGTGGTTCAAACAGGTACATGTTATGGTAAGTTACTGAAGCTGAGGTGAATGGATTATCCTAGTTAGTGATGATGTATGAAGTTTAGTGGTTCCAACAGGTACATGTTATGGTAAGTTACTGAAGCTGAGGTGAATGGATTATCCTAGTTAGTGATGATGTATGAAGTTTAGTGGTTCCAACAGGTACATGTTATGGTAAGTGACTGAAGCTGAGGTGAATGGATTATCCTAGTTAGTGATGATGTATGAAGTTTAGTGGTTTCAACAGGTACATGTTATGGTAAGTGACTGAAGCTGAGGTGAATGGATTATCCTAGTTAGTGATGATGTATGAAGTTTAGTGGTTCCAACAGGTACATGTTATGGTAAGTGACTGAAGCTGAGGTGAATGGATTATCCTAGTTAGTGATGATTTATGAAGTTTAGTGGTTCCAACAGGTACGTGTTATGGTAAGTGACTGAAGCTGAGGTGAATGGATTATCCTAGTTAGTGATGATGTATGAAGTTTAGTGGTTCCAACAGGTACATGTTATGGTAAGTGACTGAAGCTGAGGTGAATGGATTATCCTAGTTAGTGATGATGTATGAAGTTTAGTGGTTCCAACAGGTACATGTTATGGTAAGTGACTGAAGCTGAGGTGAATGGATTATCCTAGTTAGTGATGATGTATGAAGTTTAGAGGTTCCAACAGGTACATGTTATGGTAAGTTACTGAAGCTGAGGTGAATGGATTATCCTAGTTAGTGATGATGTATGAAGTTTAGTGGCTCCAACAGGTACATGTTATGGTAAGTGACTGAAGCTGAGGTGAATGGATTATCCTAGTTAGTGATGATGTATGAAGTTTAGTGGTTCCAACAGGTACATGTTATGGTAAGTGACTGAAGCTGAGGTGAATGGATTATCCTAGTTAGTGATGATGTATGAAGTTTAGTGGTTCCAACAGGTACATGTTATGGTAAGTGACTGAAGCTGAGGTGAATGGATTATCCTAGTTAGTGATGATGTATGAAGTTTAGTGGTTCCAACAGGTACATGTTATGGTAAGTGACTGAAGCTGAGGTGAATGGATTATCCAAGTTAGTGATGATGTATGAAGTTTAGTGGTTCCAACAGGTACATGTTATGGTAAGTTCCTGAAGCTGAGGTGAATGGATTATCCTAGTTAGTGATGATGTATGAAGTTTAGTGCTTCCAACAGGTACATGTTATTGTAAGTGACTCAAGCTGAGTTGAATGGATTATCCTAGTTAGTGATGATGTATGAAGTTTAGTGGTTCCAACAGGTACATGTTATGGTAAGTGACTCAAGCTGAGTTGAATGGATTATCCTAGTTAGTGATGATGTATGAACTTTAGTGGTTCCAACAGGTACATGTTATGGTAAGTGACTGAAGCTAAGGTGAATGGATTATCCTAGTTAGTGATGATGTATGGAGTTTAGTTGTTCCAACAGGTACATGTTATGGTAAGTGACTGAAGCTAAGGTGAATGGATTATCCTAGTTAGTGATAATGTATGGAGTTTAGTGGTTCCAACAGGTACATGTTATGGTAAGTGACTGAAGCTGAGGTGAATGGATTATCCTAGTTAGTGATTATGTATGAAGTTTAGTGGTTCCAACAGGTACATGTTATGGTAAGTCACTGAAGCTGAGGTGAATGAATTATCCTAGTTAGTGATGATGTATGAAGTTTAGTGGTTCCAACAGGTACATGTTATGGTAAGTGACTGAAGCTGAGGTGAATGGATTATCCTAGTTAGTGATGATTTATGAAGTTTAGTGGTTCCAACAGGTACATGTTATGGTAAGTGACTGAAGCTGAGGTGAATGGATTATCCTAGTTAGTGATGATGTATGAAGTTTAGTGGTTCCAACAGGTACATGTTATGGTACGTGACTGAAGCTGAGGTGAATGGATTATCCTAGTTAGTGATGATGTATGAAGTTTAGTGGTTCCAACAGGTACATGTTATGGTAAGTGACTGAAGCTGAGGTGAATGGATTATCCTAGTTAGTGATGATGTATGAAGTTTAGTGGTTCCCACAGGTACATGTTATGGTAAGTGACTGAAGCTGAGGTGAATGGATTATCCTAGTTAGTGATGATGTATGAAGTTTAGAGGTTCCAACAGGTACATGTTATGGTAAGTTACTGAAGCTGAGGTGAATGGATTATCCTAGTTAGTGATGATGTATGAAGTTTAGTGGTTCCAACAGGTACATGTTATGGTAAGTGACTGAAGCTGAGGTGAATGGATTATCCTAGTTAGTGATGATGTATGAAGTTTAGTGGTTCCAACAGGTACATGTTATGGTAAGTGACTGAAGCTGAGGTGAATGGATTATCCTAGTTAGTGATGATGTATGAAGTTTAGTGGTTCCAACAGGTACATGTTATGGTAAGTGACTGAAGCTGAGGTGAATGGATTATCCTAGTTAGTGATGATGTATGAAGTTTAGTGGTTCCAACAGGTACATGTTATGGTAAGTGACTGAAGCTGATGTGAATGGATTATCCTAGTTAGTGATGATGTATGAAGTTTAGTGGTTCCAAACGGTACATGTTATGCTAAGTGACTGAAGCTGAGATGAATGGATTATCCGAGTTATTGATGATGTAGCAAGTTTAGTGGTTCCAACAGGTACATGTTATGGTAAGTGACTGAAGCTGAGGTGAATGGATTATCCTAGTTAGTGATGATGTATGAAGTTTAGTGGTTCCAACAGGTACATGTTATGGTAAGTGACTGAAGCTGAGGTGAATGGATTATCCTAGTTAGTGATGATATATAAAGTTTAGAGGTTCCAACAGGTACATGTTATGGTAAGTGACTGAAGCTGAGGTGAATGGATTATCCTAGTTAGCGATGATGTATGAAGTTTAGTGGTTCCAACAGGTACATGTTATGGTAAGTGACTGAAGCTGAGGTGAATGGATTATCCTAGTTAGTGATGATGTATGAAGTTTAGAGGTTCCAACAGGTACATGTTATGGTAAGTGACTGAAGCTGAGGTGAATGGATTATCCTAGTTAGTGATGATGTATGAAGTTTAGTGGTTCCAACAGGTACATGTTATGGTAAGTGACTGAAGCTGAGGTGAATGGATTATCCTAGTTAGTGATGATGTATGAAGTTTAGTGGTTCCAACAGGTACATGTTATGGTAAGTGACTGAAGCTGAGGTGAATGGATTATCCTAGCTAGTGATGATGTATGAAGTTTAGAGGTTCAAACAGGTACATGTTATGGTACGTTCCTGAAGCTGAGGTGAATGGATTATCCTAGTTAGTGATGATGTATGAAGTTTAGTGGTTCCAACAGGTACATGTTATGGTAAGTGACTGAAGCTGAGGTGAATGGATTATCCTAGTTAGTGATGATGTATGAAGTTTAGTGGTTCCAACAGGTACATGTTATGGTAAGTGACTGAAGCTGAGGTGAATGGATTATCCTAGTTAGTGATGATGTATGAAGTTTAGTGGTTCCAACAGGTACATGTTATGGTAAGTGACTGAAGCTGAGGTGAATGGATTATCCTAGTTAGTGATGATGTATGAAGTTTAGTGGTTCCAACAGGTACATGTTATGGTAAGTGACTGAAGCTGAGGTGAATGGATTATCCTAGTTAGTGATGATGTATGAAGTTTAGTGGTTCCAACAGGTACATGTTATGGTACGTTCCTGAAGCTGAGGTGAATGGATTATCCTAGTTAGTGATGATGTATGAAGTTTAGTGGTTCCAACAGGTACATGTTATGGTAAGTGACTGAAGCTGAGGTGAATGGATTATCCTAGTTAGTGATGATGTATGAAGTTTAGTGGTTCCAACAGGTACATGTTATGGTAAGTGACTGAAGCTGAGGTGAATGGATTATCCTAGTTAGTGATGATGTATGAAGTTTAGAGGTTCCAACAGGTACATGTTATGGTAAGTGACTGAAGCTGAGGTGAATGGATTATCCTAGTTAGTGATGATGTATGAAGTTTAGTGGTTCCAACAGGTACATGTTATGGTAAGTGACTGAAGCTGAGGTGAATGGATTATCCTAGTTAGTGATGATGTATGAAGTTTAGTGGTTCCAACAGGTACATGTTATGGTAAGTGACTGAAGCTGAGGTGAATGGATTATCCTAGTTAGTGATGATGTATGAAGTTTAGTGGTTCCAACAGGTACATGTTATGGTAAGTGACTGAAGCTGAGGTGAATGGATTATCCTAGTTAGTGATGATGTATGAAGTTTAGTGGTTCCAACAGGTACATGTTATGGTAAGTGACTGAAGCTGAGGTGAATGGATTATCCTAGTTAGTGATGATGTATGAAGTTTAGAGGTTCAAACAGGTACATGTTATGGTACGTGACTGAAGCTGAGGTGAATGGATTATCCTAGTTAGTGATGATGTATGAAGTTTAGTGGTTCCAACAGGTACATGTTATGGTAAGTTACTGAAGCTGAGGTGAATGGATTATCCTAGTTAGTGATGATGTATGAAGTTTAGTGGTTCCAACAGGTACATGTTATGGTAAGTGACTGAAGCTGAGGTGAATGGATTATCCTAGTTAGTGATGATGTATGAAGTTTAGTGGTTCCAACAGGTACATGTTATGGTAAGTGACTGAAGCTGAGGTGAATGGATTATCCTAGTTAGTGATGATGTATGAAGTTTAGTGGTTCCAACAGGTACATGTTATGGTAAGTGACTGAAGCTGAGGTGAATGGATTATCCTAGTTAGTGATGATGTATGAAGTTTAGTGGTTCCAACAGGTACATGTTATGGTAAGTGACTGAAGCTGAGTTGAATGGATTATCCTAGTTAGTGATGATGTATGAAGTTTAGTGGTTCCAACAGGTACATGTTATGGTAAGTGACTGAAGCTGAGGTGAATGGATTATCCTAGTTAGTGATGATGTATGAAGTTTAGTGGTTCCAACAGGTACATGTTATGGTAAGTGACTGAAGCTGAGGTGAATGGATTATCCTAGTTAGTGATGATGTATGAAGTTTAGTGGTTCCAACAGGTACATGTTATGGTAAGTGACTGAAGCTGAGGTGAATGGATTATCCTAGTTAGTGATGATGTATGTAGTTTAGTGGTTCCAACAGGTACATGTTATGGTAAGTGACTGAAGCTGAGGTGAATGGATTATCCTAGTTAGTGATGATGTATGAAGTTTAGTGGTTCCAACAGGTACATGTTATGGTAAGTGACTGAAGCTGAGGTGAATGGATTATCCTAGTTAGTGATGATGTATGAAGTTTAGTGGTTCCAACAGGTACATGTTATGGTAAGTGACTGAAGCTGAGGTGAATGGATTATCCTAGTTAGTGATGATGTATGAAGTTTAGTGGTTCCAACAGGTACATGTTATGGTAAGTGACTGAAGCTGAGGTGAATGGATTATCCTAGTTAGTGATGATGTATGAAGTTTAGTGGTTCCAACAGGTACATGTTATGGTAAGTGACTGAAGCTGAGGTGAATGGATTATCCTAGTTAGTGATGATGTATGAAGTTTAGTGGTTCCAACAGGTACATGTTATGGTAAGTGACTGAAGCTGAGGTGAATGGATTATCCTAGTTAGTGATGATGTATGAAGTTTAGTGGTTCCAACAGGTACATGTTATTGTAAGTGACTGAAGCTGAGGTGAATGGATTATCCTGGTTAGTGATGATGTATGAAGTTTAGTGGTTCCAACAGGTACATGTTATGGTAAGTGACTGAAGCTGAGGTGAATGGATTATCCTAGTTAGTGATGATGTATGAAGTTTAGTGGTTCCAACAGGTACATGTTATGGTAAGTGACTGAAGCTGAGGTGAATGGATTATCCTAGTTAGTGATGATGTATGAAGTTTAGTGGTTCCAACAGGTACATGTTATGGTAAGTGACTGAAGCTGAGGTGAATGGATTATCCTAGTTAGTGATGATGTATGAAGTTTAGGTGTTCCAACAGTTAAATGTTATGGTAAGTTACTGAAAATGAGGTGAACGGATTGTCCTAGTTAGTGATGATGTATGAAGTTCAGTGGTTCCAACAGGTACATGTTATGGTAAGTGACTGAACCTGAGGTGAATGGATTATCCTAGTTAGTGATGATGTATGAAGTTTAGTGGTTCCAACAGGTACATGTTATGGTAAGTGACTGAAGCTGAGGTGAATGGATTATCCTAGTTAGTGATGATGTATGAAGTTTAGTGGTTCCAACAGGTACATGTTATGGTAAGTGACTGAAGCTGAGGTGAATGGATTATCCTAGTTAGTGATGATGTATGAAGTTTAGTGGTTCCAACAGGTACATGTTATGGTAAGTGACTGAAGCTGAGGTGAATGGATTATCCTAGTTAGTGATGATGTATGAAGTTTAGTGGTTCCAACAGGTACATGTTATGGTAACTGACTGAAGCTGACGTGAATGGATTATCCTAGTTAGTGATGATGTATGAAGTTTAGTGGTTCCAACAGGTACATGTTATGGTAAGTGACTGAAGCTGAGGTGAATGGATTATCCTAGTTAGTGATGATGTATGAAGTTTAGTGGTTCCAACAGGTACATGTTATGGTAAGTGACTGAAGCTGAGGTGAATGGATTATCCTAGTTAGTGATGATGTATGAAGTTTAGAGGTTCCAACAGGTACATGTTATGGTAAGTGACTGAAGCTGAGGTGAATGGATTATCCTAGTTAGTGATGATGTATGAAGTTTAGTGGTTCCAACAGGTACATGTTATGGTAAGTGACTGAAGCTGAGGTGAATGGATTATCCTAGTTAGTGATGATGTATGAAGTTTAGTGGTTCCAACAGGTACATGTTATGGTAAGTGACTGAAGCTGAGGTGAATGGATTATCCTAGTTAGTGATGATGTATGAAGTTTAGTGGTTCCAACAGGTACATGTTATGGTAAGTGACTGAAGCTGAGGTGAATGGATTATCCTAGTTAGTGATGATGTATGAAGTTTAGTGGTTCCAACAGGTACATGTTATGGTAAGTGACTGAAGCTGAGGTGAATGGATTATCCTAGTTAGTGATGATGTATGAAGTTTAGTGGTTCCAACAGGTACATGTTATGGTAAGTGACTGAAGCTGAGGTGAATGGATTATCCTAGTTAGTGATGATGTATGAAGTTTAGTGGTTCCAACAGGTACATGTTATGGTAAGTGACTGAAGCTGAGGTGAATGGATTATCCTAGTTAGTGATGATGTATGAAGTTTAGTGGTTCCAACAGGTACATGTTATGGTAAGTGACTGAAGCTGAGGTGAATGGATTATCCTAGTTAGTGATGATGTATGAAGTTTAGTGGTTCCAACAGGTACATGTTATGGTAAGTGACTGAAGCTGAGGTGAATGGATTATCCTAGTTAGTGATGATGTATGAAGTTTAGTGGTTCCAACAGGTACATGTTATGGTAAGTGACTGAAGCTGAGGTGAATGGATTATCCTAGTTAGTGATGATGTATGAAGTTTAGTGGTTCCAACAGGTACATGTTATGGTAAGTGACTGAAGCTGAGGTGAATGGATTATCCTAGTTAGTGATGAAGTATGAAGTTTAGTGGTTCCAACAGGTACATGTTATGGTAAGTGACTGAAGCTGAGGTGAATGGATTATCCTAGTTAGTGATGATGTATGAAGTTTAGTGGTTCCAACAGGTGCATGTTATGGTAAGTGACTGAAGCTGAGGTGAATGGATTATCCTAGTTAGTGATGATGTATGAAGTTTAGTGGTTCCAACAGGTACATGTTATGGTAAGTGACTGAAGCTGAGGTGAATGGATTATCCTAGTTAGTGATGATGTATGAAGTTTAGTGGTTCCAACAGGTACATGTTATGGTAAGTGACTGAAGCTGAGGTGAATGGATTATCCTAGTTAGTGATGATGTATGAAGTTTAGTGGTTCCAACAGGTACATGTTATGGTAAGTGACTGAAGCTGAGGTGAATGGATTATCCTAGTTAGTGATGATGTATGAAGTTTAGTGGTTCCAACAGGTACATGTTATGGTAAGTGACTGAAGCTGAGGTGAATGGATTATCCTAGTTAGTGATGATGTATGAAGTTTAGTGGTTCCAACAGGTACATGTTATGGTAAGTGACTGAAGCTGAGGTGAATGGATTATCCTAGTTAGTGATGATGTATGAAGTTTAGTGGTTCCAACAGGTACATGTTATGGTAAGTGACTGAAGCTGAGGTGAATGGATTATCCTAGTTAGTGATGATGTATGAAGTTTAGTGGTTCCAACAGGTACATGTTATGGTAAGTGACTGAAGCTGAGGTGAATGGATTATCCTAGTTAGTGATGATGTATGAAGTTTAGTGGTTCCAACAGGTACATGTTATGGTAAGTGACTGAAGCTGAGGTGAATGGATTATCCTAGTTAGTGATGATGTATGAAGTTTAGTGGTTCCAACAGGTACATGTTATGGTAAGTGACTGAAGCTGAAGTGAATGGATTATCCTAGTTAGTGATGATTTATGATGTTTCGTGGTTCCAACAGGTACATGTTATGGTAAGTGACTGAAGCTGAGGTGAATGGATTATCCTAGTTAGTGATGATGTATGAAGTTTAGTGGTTCCAACAGGTACATGTTATGGTAAGTGACTGAAGCTGAGGTGAATGGATTATCCTAGTTAGTGATGATGTATGAAGTTTAGAGGTTCAAACAGGTACATGTTATGGTAAGTGACTGAAGCTGAGGTGAATGGATTATCCTAGTTAGTGATGATGTATGAAGTTTAGTGGTTCCAACAGGTACATGTTATTGTAAGTGACTGAAGCTGAGGTGAATGGATTATCCTAGTTAGTGATGATGTATGAAGTTTAGTGGTTCCAACAGGTACATGTTATGGTAAGTGACTGAAGCTGAGGTGAATGGATTATCCTAGTTAGTGATGATGTATGAAGTTTAGTGGTTCCAACAGGTACATGTTATGGTAAGTGACTGAAGCTGAGGTGAATGGATTATCCTAGTTAGTGATGATGTATGAAGTTTAGTGGTTCCAACAGGTACATGTTATGGTAAGTGACTGAAGCTGAGGTGAATGGATTATCCTAGTTAGTGATGATGTATGAAGTTTAGTGGTTCCAACAGGTACATGTTATGGTAAGTGACTGAAGCTGAGGTGAATGGATTATCCTAGTTAGTGATGATGTATGAAGTTTAGTGGTTCCAACAGGTACATGTTATGGTAAGTGACTGAAGATGAGGTGAATGGATTATCCTAGTTAGTGATGATGTATGAAGTTTAGTGGTTCCAACAGGTACATGTTATGGTAAGTGACTGAACCTGAGGTGAATGGATTATCCTAGTAAGTGATGATGTATGATGTTTAGTGTTTCCAACAGGTACATGTTATGGTAAGTGACTGAAGCTGAGGAGAATGAATTATCTAGTCAGTGATGATGTATGAAGTTTAGTGGTTCCAACAGGTACATGTTATGGTAAGTTACTGAAGCTGAGGTGAATGGATTATCCTAGTTAGTGATAATGTATGAAGTTTAGTGGTGTCAACAGGTACATGTTATGGTAAGTGGCTGAAACTGAGGTGAATGAATTATCCTAGTTAGTGATGATGGATGAAGTTTAGTGGTTCCAACAGGTACATGTTATAGTAAGTGACTGAAGCTGAGGTGAATGGATTATCCTAGTTAGTGATGATGTATGATGTTTAGTGGTTCCAACAGGTACATGTTATGGTAAGTGACTGAAGCTGAGGTGAATGGATTATCCTAGTTAGTGATGATGTATGAAGTTTAGTGGTTCCAACAGGTACATGTTATGGTAAGTGACTGAAGCTGAGGTGAATGGATTATCCTAGTTAGTGATGATGTATGAAGTTTAGGTGTTCCAACAGTTAAATGTTATGGTAAGTTACTGAAAATGAGGTGAACGGATTGTCCTAGTTAGTGATGATGTATGAAGTTCAGTGGTTCCAACAGGTACTTGTTATGATAAGTGACTGAACCTGAGGTGAATGGATTATCCTAGTTAGTGATGATGTATGAAGTTTAGTGGTTCCTCCGGGTACATGTTTTTTTAAGTGACTGAAGCTGAGGTGAATGGATTATCCTAGTTAGTGATGATGTATGAAGTTTAGTGGTTCCAACAGGTACATGTTATGGTAAGTGACTGAAGATGAGGTGAATGGATTATCCTAGTTAGTGATGATGTATGAAGTTTAGTGGTTCCAACAGGTACATGTTATGGTAAGTGACTGAAGCTGAGGTGAATGGATTATCCTAGCTTGTGATGATGAATGAAGTTTAGTGGTTCCAACAGGTACATGTTATGGTAAGTGACTGAAGCTGAGGAGAATGAATTATCTAGTTAGTGATGATGTATGAAGTTTAGTGGTTCCAACAGGTACATGTTATGGTAAGTTACTGAAGCTGAGGTGAATGGATTATCCTAGCTTGTGATGATGAATGAAGTTTAGTGGTTCCAACACGTACATGTTATGGTAAGTTACTGAAGCTGAGGTGAATGGATTATCCTAGTTAGTGATGATGTATGAAGTTTAGTTTGTCCAACAGGTACATGTTATTGTAAGAGACTGAAGCTGAGATGAATGGATTATCTTAGTTAGTGATGATGTAGGAAGTTTAGTGGTTCCAATAGGTACATTTTATGATACCATATGTATGGTTTGTTTCTTCATTTGGTTCATGTTATACCATTTCGCCTTTTTTTGGGCCCACAGGATGGATAACTAGTGATTGCAGTATTTGCTTGGGACTGTCGACATCATGATAACTGAGAGCTTTTGACTCAAGTACATTGGTTTATTCTGAAGCGGGTTCCACATTTTTCATGGTTTTTGGATTTGGAACAAATATTATTTTGGACTTGAAGAACACAAATTGCGCTTCCTGTTGAAATCTTGTATGTGGACTGGGGTTTGTTTCAACAGTCCATGTTGAGCTCAATATGTTTTTCATATTTTATGTTTTTGCAAAATATTGGTCATTCGATTATCACAAATGTTCCATAATAACTATTATTTTGTTTTCAGGGCATGTTTCCTACAGTCTTAAGCTAATGTGAAGTTTTTGGTTTTCATGTACTGTATTCCATAACCTATTTTTGCATGTTAGAAGTATAAGCAACAGATATACAATTGGTTTCTATTAGCTTTACTCAATACATGCAAAGGGCAACAATCCGATTATATTATGTTTTCTTTGGACATTACCATGCATTATAGGTGTGGCCATACGCCATCTATTTGGATAAGAGCACTTCATTCCAGGCTTATACTTTTTGAGGATATCCTCACCAGAATGTAGTCTTATTAAAATAATTGAATATTTATATTTGGTTGTTTGGTGTCCGGTTGAGTGTAGATAATACATCACACCATACTACTTCATTTTATTGACCTATTTACGGTGGCCAATATTCCTGTTGGTGGTAAGATTTTTTACTATTGGTATTATAAGCACTAGATGAGACGAAGGTCGATCTAGTCAGTAGTATTTGGGCTAGCTTTTTTGACATACTCAAGTTAATTACAACGGGTTGAATCCTAACACTACATTATATTACTTAATTTAAACTATAATTGACCTATTTAGGTGGCCTATGGTTCTGGTGGCAGGATTGTCAAATATTGGCATCAAATGTACTGGATGAGATGAATGTTGATCTAGTTATTAATATTTGGGTTGCTTTTTAGCTTGACTTACTATAAGGTAATTTCAACCGGGATATACCTTTACTTTTCATTATTCTCAGATTTAATTCTGGATTAGATTATTGTTATTTTACCATCTATAGGTAGTATTCTGGTGGTTACTTGATATACTTATTTGGATTGGTCACTTATTGTAATAGGGGTCTTAATAACAGATGGGTAGTGTTGGTGATTTGACTATAACAATCCAGACATCTTTAATAATCTTTAATTTCATTTTGGATTTTTTCTAAAATAGATATTTTTTCTAATTATTGACTACTTCTGTTTGGGGTTGTCCAAAACTTATAGGTCCTGAGTGTTGCCATTTGGGCTTTGGAATTATTTGAATATGGATTTAAATGAAATTTTACATGGGTTAGCATCCGATAGGGATAATTTAGAGGTGTTTGGCTTAACCACTAATGCTGGTTCAGATATGTCCAATCACATAGAAGATGATCAACAGAAATGCAGTTTTGTTTTTACAAAACTTGGGAGACAGATGAAAACCTTGCGATCTAATGTATGGCACATGAAATTGTTCAAAGCTTATAAAGCTAAGGACATAACACCAAGGGGGTTGAGAGTGCGCTTACAACCTTTAGTGGCCCATATAGACAATGAGTTATCCAAAGACTGGGCTGAAGCGCAACACTCATCTTCTATGTTATTTGTAGAATGTCTGTTAAAATATTATGACAGAACCATTACTGGTAATCTTTTAGATATTCAAAATTTATGTGTGGAGGCTGAACAATTCAATAAGCAAGAGTTTTATTCCCAATATGTTTCAGATTTGGCTAAAGATTTGTCTATGCTTGAAAAACAACTGATGAAACGTAAGATTAACAAATTTCACCATGACCTTATGGACTATGAAAAAGGGAAACCTTTTATTAGTCAGAAAACAGTCAGATTTAGTGAACAAAAAACTACTCAGAAGGGTAACAACAACAAAAGATGTAGGTCTATTCTTAGACATCAAAATATCTCTTCGGATGTTACCTCTGAAGAGGAAACCTCTTCGGCAACTGATGGAGAAGTGTCTTCACGCCAGGCATCCCCAGTAGCTAAAAGAAGACAAATGCCCCCTTTAGACCAAAGGGTAGGAGGAGGGGGGGGCAGAAAACACAGATCTAGGTTCAACTACACCAACCTTACAAAATTTGTTGAAACAAATGATAAAGTAATAAATAATGTTCACAATATTTCCTCTACTGTTCTCTCACCAGTTCAAATAGCACTTCTTAATAAAGGATTGAATTTTGTCCCAAGTTCTGTGGTTTCCGAAAATGATTTATTAAATGATGTTAATGATTTTGCAGACTACTAAACCTCAAAATATTCTTTTCAGACAATGATGTTTCTCAAAGACCAACTGAATTTAGATTTGGAAAATTTTCCTTTGTTCCTCCGATGAACAAACATGTTTCCATTTTTAGGGAATGTATTATGAAGGAGCTACATTTTGCGAATGTTTATCAACCACAATTTAACAATTTATCTCTTATGGAAAGACAGGCTTTGTTGGAGCTTAAAAACAATCATCAGTTGGTTATCACTATGGCCGATAACGGGGGTGCTATTGTGGTTATGGACCATCAGGCTTACATCAATGAAGCTTTACGACAATTATCGGACTCTAGCTATTATAGGGAGCTAAATGTGGATCCTACTCCACAGTTTAAGGAAGAAATTGATAGGTTTTTGGAAGTGTCAATCAACCAGGGTGTGATTACTGAACAGTTAGCCAAACAGTTGAAGGTGGAGGAACCCATTCCACAATACCTGTATTTATTACCCAAAATACACAAGGATGTTCGTAACCCCCCAGGTAGGCCCATTGTATCTGGGCGTGGTTCCTTAACTGAACCTCTATCAGCCTTCCTTACACAATATTTAAAACCATTGTTGACCCACATCAGATTGCGTATTCAGGATACTACGGAATTCCTGAATATTGTCAATGATTCACAGTTAGAATCTTCTTGGTGGTTATGTACTCTTGATGTAGCCTCATTATACACTAGCATACCCCATGAATTAGGCATTTTAGCCGTATCCTATTGGCTGTATAAATCCAGGTTATACTCAACTGAGTTCAACAATTTTCTGACCAAACTTACGGAATTTGTATTGTGTAAAAACATCTTCTATTATCATGGCAAAGCCTATTGGCAAATTAATGGAACAGCAATGGGGGCCTCGTTTGCCCCCATATATGCGGATCTTTTCATGGGCTATTTTGAGGCCACTTACATATATGATACCCAACACAATACATTTCTTCCGTATTTGGATATTTGGAGGAGATATCTGGACGATTGTTGGATGGTGTGGCGTGGTAATAAGGAACAATTATCTAATTTTGTTAACTATCTCAATGATAATTCTTTTGGGATCAAATTTACAGCTAATATTGAACATGCATGTATCGTGTTTTTGGATGTTTTGGTTACCAGACTTGATTATAACACCTTAGCTACGTCTGTCCATAGAAAATTTCCTCAGTATAACACTCTGTTACATGCTGATAGCTGTCATCCACGCCACATCATCCAGAACATTCCCAAATCTCAATTTATGAGAATGAAAAGGATATGCTCTTCCTCTGAGGATTGTTCTCTTTTTTGTGGTGATTTATCTAACAGATTTGTTGATCGTGGATACAATATATACAATATTTCCAAATCTCAGAATACCATCAACAATTTATCACGTTTGGAATTGTTACAATATAAATCCAAGCATAAGGTTCAATCTGGTTCACAGAATAATTATGTTTTGAGGTTGGTAACTACATATGGGGCAAACACCAACCGCTTTATTGATATAGTTAATCAACATTGGGACATATTACGGTCACATGAGATCTTGAACAAAATATTGCCTCAGCAATGATCTTTTTCCTACCGTAGAGGTAGGAACTTAAACTCTTTCTTTACTCATTATAAGAGATATACTCCACACATTTCCTTACAAACGACCTTAGGGGGTGAAATACTAAAAGGCAGTTTTCCATGTGGCCATTGTTCTTTTTGCAAATATATGCTTAAAACTAGTGAATTGTCCAGCAAAAATACATCTCAGGTTTTTGATATTAGGATATTTGTGAATTGTAGTTCTGATTGGGCCATATATTTGGCCACTTGTAATTGTTCTGCATTTTATATTGGACAGACGTCTAGGTCCGTCAAACTCAGAATATGTGAACATATGAGTGCAATCAGGAATAGACGTACTACTAATGCTTTATATAAACACACCCTGGAACACCCTTCGGCTACTTTTACATTTGTAATTATAGACAGAATCATTTTACATCGTAAATTTAAAGCAGGATGGCATCAAAAACTTAATGATATGGAGAATAAATGGATCATTAGGTTAGGGGGTCTTTTTAGACCTGGATTAAACACACTAGAACCATCATATTGAGATTATTATCTTTATCTCACTTATGTTCTTTTTTAGAATATGTTTGTAATCACACCAATGACAGATTAAATTGTCCATTTCAGGTTCTTATAATTGCCGGCATCATTCATTTTCAATAAATAATATATGCCAGATATATATGTATCTATATTATATTTAGACTTGTATTGTCTTAATTTTTTCATTGGTTTACATTATATGCACATATTAATTAAGTATATACATATAATTATTTATACATTTGTTTATATATTCCAATAATGCAATAAGTTTGTGGGATATATATACATATATTTTTTGTTTGATATGTGCATTGGGTTACAATGTTTTTTGTATGGGAATCTATATGTGTTTGTGCCATTTCATTTTAGTATATATCTTTATACATGGGTTATATCCCTTTAAGAGTTGGACTATAAATATGACCTAATATGGTGGAGGTTTTCTTTCTTTTTCTTATCAGACATTTTTGGCATTGAGAAAGGCTAGCATTAGCCGAAACCGGTTTGCATTAGCACTGGTTTTTACCACTGCTATTATGGTTGATGGAATAACGTTGAATAAACTATAATCTATTTTTTTACAATCCTGTATGTGCTGGTCCATTTTTGGTTGATGTACTACATTTTATGATAAGTCACTGAAGATGAGGTGAATGGATTATCCCAGTTAGTGATGATGTATGAAGTTTAGTGGTTCCCACAGGTGCATGTTATGGTAAGTGACAGAAGATGAGGTGAATGGATTATCCTAGTTAGTGATGATGTATGAAATTTAGTGGTTCCAACAGGTAGATGTTATGGTAATTCACTATATCTGATGGTTCCAACAGATATATATTATCGTAATTGACTGAAGATGAGGTGAATGGATTATCCTAGTTAGTGATGATGTATGAAGTTTAGTGGTTCCAACAGGTACATGTTATGATAAGTGACTGTGCACCGGTGATCCACTGTGGTGACTCCTAACAGGGAAAAGCTGAAAGATATTGCTTTTTACTACAGTGCTTTTGGGAGACATAACAGATGCTCACTTCTTTATCTCCAAACAATGTATAGAAGGGAGTTTGCATTAGCTAAGTTTTGGAAACAAACAGAGCTAACAAAATGCCCATTGAGGTGAATGTTATGTGGGAAAGAGGGTTAAAATCGCCCTTGCTGTTCAGTGAGCCACAGACTTGGGAACATGCAGTTGAGTCCAAGCATTTGATAAGAGCCACTATTCAATCCCATAGCTGTGACAGTGTAATCTCTACCTACTCAAGGTAACATAAGACATGGAAATTCTACCAACACATAAGCATATAACTTGTAGAGAAGGTACGGACTATTATGATGACACCCAGTCCTAGTCCAGAAATATTCCCTGCATCTGTAAGAGCTGAAAGGTAAAACATTTGGTGCCAGCAAATGATCCAGTGTTGATATAAACATGAAAGGATACCTTTTAAAGCCATCAGAATTAATAAGTAGTCATGAATGTTGTTAACAGTGCCAGTTCATCCCTGGTTTGTCACCTATGTCTCTAACGGACACAGGCAACCTGTAAACATTTCATCTTCCAAATCCCTGCCCACACTTATCAAGGGTATTAGAACTTGTCAGAGATTTGGGATGCATGGCTAGGCTTTAAAACGCCCTTGTGGTCATTAGCCTATTAAACACCTATGAACCTATAATTATTTTGGTGGTTGACAATCCCCTTTCCTATTGTGTTATATAGGCAGAAGCTGACTGTGAGATTGTTAAATGATAGGTATCTTACCAGGTAATCACAATGTGGTGCTACATTTCTCAAATCCCACGAAAGGTGGCAACAAGCACTACTGTCAGGCAAATTAGTTGACAACATAAAATTAGTTACTCACACTGAAATACTATTTGTGCTTTGAAACTAGTGGTCTTCTTCAGGGCACAAGATTTCTGTTTAATATTCCTTTCTCTCTGATACACCCACTTAGTTACACCTAGTGGTATTATATTGTTCATTCTTTGTCTAATTACCAGTTAATCTAGTTCAAGGCCACAGGACCTACTCCAACACTTTGTGGCCCAAGGAAGAAATACTAATTCCAGACAGTCAGCCCATCGCAGGTTGTATATGCATGTACATGTGTGCCCAGTATTCACACACAAACACACACACACACACACACACACACACACACACACACACACACACACACACACACACACACACACAAAAGCATGCCCAATGGTTAGTTTAGAGGACCCCAGTTCACTTATGCTACATCTTTGTGATGTGGGAGAAACTGGATCATTTGGTAAAAATCCATACGGACACAAGAAAGATATGCAGACTCTACACAGAAGGCATCCCAGTCTAGGAATCTGGAAAACCAAGATCTATGATGCAGCAACACTAACCAATGAGCTAATGCCTCATCAGGGAAATTCACTTGTCGATACATTTTAACCGAAACTGCACTGGATCTATACAGAAAATGTGGCCTGATATGACTCTTTCTGTGTCTGCTCCTTGCCTTTATTAATAGTTGATAACATGAGTAATGGAACTGTAACTTAGGCCTTCTAAATGTAACTCGCAGTCTGTCAAATTGTACCTGTAGTTTTTGATTGCTCATGGTGACTGTTGTGATAACTAAAACTAGAAAAACATTCATTCCCATACCTTGCAGGATCTAATAACTTTGGTTCTGAAAAGAGCTAGTCTAAGAAGTGTCAGCGTGTTCCTCCTTTGCTTTTTCATGATTATCTTTTCAGGTATTTACAGTTTTTAATTGAAAATACAAATTAATTTCTTTGCTGAACTGTGTCATAGAAGCCAGAAATGATCTTAGGTGATTTGTAGCAGATTCCTTTGTGTATGACCACCTGGGGGCGGGGGATGGTGGACAACTCAGAACTTAATATTGTAGAGAGTCAGCTGTCAGGGCTTCAGTCTTCACCCTCTAAAAGTCTCACTATGAAGTTTTTGTGGAGTCTCTCTTTCCATTTAACAAAATATAGCTTTCCCATTGTATCTAAACATTCATTGGCTATCAGTATGTGGCAAAGACAGAAAAACAATATCCTCTGCATAGAGTAAAAATTGATCTGCAAACTTTTCTCTCTGCTGCCTTCAGGCTACATCAGGATCATATCTCACTGAAACAGTTGCCTGCCTGCTTTCCTAAGCACATGAGATTCTAACATCAGCCATCTGGTTAGTGAGAAGCAGGCCTGAATACAGGATACTGCATGGTCCCTCTCACAGAAGTAGAGGTCTGATGTTACTACTGTTATTGCCATCTATGCCTTGCAGCAAAATGATCTGTAATGCATTCCCCTGTACTAGAGCTTGTGCAAGCAGGACAGTCACTATGCATGCAACACACCTACTGTGCAGGGCTAGGAGCCAGGATGTTGATCTTCTTCCCCTAGGTAACCAGAGCTGAAAAAGTCTTTTGTAGACTTCTCTCTGGTTAAATCCTAAAGCAAATTTCTCATCTTTTATAACTGTAGTGAAACCTTCAGTAACATTTTGGGGAAAAAAAAAAAAAAAAAAAATATATATATATATATATATATATATATATATATATATATATATATATGTGTGTGTGTGTGTGTGTGTGTGTGTGTGTGTGTGTGTGTGTGTGTGTGTGTGTGAAACATTGTCTGCTTTCCTGTATTATTTTATCTATTAATAGACACCAGCTTCTATAATGTATGTAGAAGCACTAACTATGACATGTCTGACCTGGATTCAAGAAGAAGAGCCAGCTAGAACAGGTAGGACTATGCAGCCAAAAGCCAGTTCTTCTATCAGAGGGGGGGTATCAGTGAAACAGCCATCGTGTTGTCTTTGGGATAAACCTGGATTTACAGCTTTGTTTGCTGCAGCCTGTATGCTGACTGCATGCATAAGTCAGTAATAAAGGCTGGAGCTGTCATAGGGGCCATCTTGGTGGGCACTGTATGTGAGGCACAACTAAAAACTCTTCACCTGTTGGCAGATGATGACCATGTATCACCTGACTCAAACATACCAGTAGTTCTGTCTATATGGTTGTTGTTGTGTCTTTCGGCTTTTCCCGGTTAGGGGTCGCCACAGCGGAACTCCGATCCGCTAATGATTGGCAGTAGATTTTTACATGCCGAGTTGCCAGCTCTGATGCACAACCTTCAACGAAGATGCGCCCATTCATGCATGTCTCCACACAGAAGACGCTTTAGCTGAGAATCGAACAGGACAATGTCTTACTGTGAGGCGACAACGCTACCGCGGCACCACCACCGCAGTTAAGTTGCCAAAAATGCTAAGTCTTACTCAGGAAATAAGGATCACTCAGTGAAGTGATATGGGATATTATCCTGTGTAGGAGAGAGGATGAGCTATGTCTACAGGGTCTAGGGGAAGAAGGTGATCAGAATGCTAGGCACAAGAAAATGCTTAAAACAGTCTGCTCTTTCTACCTTATCCTGGCTATTACAGTACCGAGTCTGAACTGTTTCAAAATTTGCCTTCATAACTGCACCATATATTGGCTCTGGATATCAGAAGCAAGCATCCTTGCTCATCAGCTCCCCGTCCATCTACTTTAAAAAACATTCAGTGGAGATCACCATAGAGAATGTTGGATAACAATTAAAATGGGCTATACACTCTGCTTTTAACAGCCACAAGCAAAGTAAAGCACTCATCTTTAGTAATTTACCTCCTCACTAACATTAAGTCCAGCTAAATCACATGTTTTATAGGATCCAAGACCAGTTCTGCCTCTTGTCTTTAACATACATAAAACTCATGTTGAGATCCCTACCTGTGAGCTGATAATGACCGTGCTACTTTAGCCATTGACAATGGCTAATTAGTAGTTACTCAGGGAGTACTGTCTCTTACTTTGGGAAAATAATCTTCCTGACTAATATTATTTCTACCTGCCCCAGTATTAGCTTAAGTAAATGTTTTCAAAGCTACTACTGTAAAAATTTTGTTCTCCTATTATATATTACTGACATACTCTGTAGAGTGTTTTCCTCTGCAAGTCTTCTCCACTTAGATTACACAAATTACCTCAGCAAGAGCCTGTGTGGGTGTCCTGCAGAGTCCTACAGCAGCAGAGAGGGAAAAGGAGACTTTGAGTGGATTAAGTACCTCTGTTTTGCTTTTTATTGCTTGTTTTTGCTAGCCACATTATTCTGACCGTTTTTTTATTAACTTTGCTACTTATCGAACTGTTTTTGAATTCTCATACTGCTTGCACTTTAAATTATTGTTTTTTAAGTGTTTTACATCTGTTTAACTGTAAAGGGCTACACACTCAAGTGTGATAGCCTGTTTTCTGTGTTAAAGGTGTTTTTATTGTTGTATTTGCCTTAACTTAAAAAAAAAACAAAAAAGCCAAAAAATCCTATCCCTCTACTCGTTTCCAGCCTTTCTAGAGCTAGTAAAGTCCTGTTTTCAGATTTTGCTGAATCCTGGGATGTTTGTAAGTTCCTGTGTTGTCCAGTCCTTTCTAAGATACAGGGAAGCTTCTCTGTTCATCAGTGAAAGTGGTGAGCTTTGGAACAGCCTATCTGTCACTGGAGGAGTGGCTTCAGCTCAGAAACTGTAGTTTTATTGGCCATTTTGAGCTATTTCTATTCCTTTCATCTTTCTGTTTAAAAACCCATGTTTGAGTGGTTTTGCGCATCACAAAGCACTGTTTAACTAGGGTTAAACTATTCCCCGTGCCAGAAAGTCTACTCTTCAAATTTTCCTTTCGTACTAGCCAGTCTTTTAGTTTTAGCACTAAAAACTGCATTCTTGTGCTCAGCACTTGTTCAAAACTCATTGCAAGCACTGAACAAACTACAACTACTTCAGCACTCAACCTTCCTCACTTGTCAGGAGGAGAAAAATTTTTTTAGTACTTAAATTAAAAAGCACCTATCTAGGCATGTCTAAGGGTCAGCTCCCAGAGTTTTTTCCTGTCCACCTGATGAATCTGGGCATCTTGAGGCAATGTAACAATTGCCTCATGTACACCGATAACCCTCTTCTCCTACCACCCAACACTACAACCTGTGAGAGATGCAATTATATAATCCAACTGGAAGCCAAGCTCTCTCCAGCCAAGACTGGACTAGAGAGTCAAGAGGAGAAGGTAAACACCTACACCACACCATACTCAACACATAGTCCATTAAATCGTACACCACCTAAACCCACACATAGTAACACAAAACACACACCTACATTCACAGAGGCTCTCAATAAAAATCTACCCAAACAACAGAGGCCTCCAAAGCAGAAATGCAAGCAATCATCACCCCCCCCCACTACCCATACGACACACAGACCACAAAATCAGTGTGCCACTCAACCTCAGCCCTTAAGGCAAAACAATGTACCCAGCACACTTGTCATAGGCAAATCTATAGTCAGGCACACTGATGTCCCACTCACCAGGCTAAACAAGGAGAAAGTTACTGTCAGCTGCCTGTCAGCTGCCAGGATCCACTACATAATGCACACACTTAGGTCGCTCCACAACAAGTACAAATATGACTCTGTCATTGTCCATGTTGGTGTGAATGACCTGAGATGTACCTCCCTAGACTACATGAAAAGAGACATGGAAGAGCTCTTGGATCATGTAACCAAGGCAGGTATAACCCTAGCCCTGAGTAGCATCCTGCCATCATTCAGAATGATACCACAGTACAAGGACAAAATGATTGACTTCAACAATTGGCTAAGCTTCTGGTGTCATTCAAAGGGGATCCAGTATCTGCCTGCCTGGGACGACATGATCGACAAACCATGATGCTTTGCCAGAGATGGCCTATATGTGTCACCCCTGGGATTCCAGATACTGGCTAAGGCTCTTGCCACCCCTATAGTGCCTTTTTAAGGCAAGGTTCAAACAACAAACCCAGCACTGTAGCAGGTACAAGCAAATAAAAACTGAGGGTAATGCTGCTCAATGCTAGAAGTCTAAACCTCAAAATGCACTCACTCGAAGCACTCCTCAATATGGAGAACATCAACATCTGTGCAGTAAGAGAGACCTGGTTCAAGGCTCCAGAGAGCACCCCTGCATTACCAGGCTATAATTCATACCACACTTTTCGACCACCTAACCTGGACCAAAACACTTAAGGAGGAGGAGTGTCCATATTCATTAAGGATAACCACACCTCCAGACTAGTTGCTCAACATAATGTATCCAAAATTATGCAAGTGCAACTAACACTGGGCAAGACTGCAATCTAGGTTGTAGCTTGTTACAGATCCCCTGCCATTCCCCAGGATACCCACTCCACATTCCTTGATACACTGGATAATATTAAGGTACAGCCCAATACCCTAATAATGGGAGATTTCAACTACCTCACCATCATCTGGGAAAACTACTCAAGTACTAACTCATTAGCTCAACGCTTTCTGGAATTCATAAATTCCAATGCCCTGGATCAGCTTGTCCATACCCCCACAAGGGGCAACAATATCCTGGACCTGGTCATTACCAACATAGGTAACCAATGTTCCACTCTAGAGGTCAATTCCTCACTGGTCAGATCCAACCATAAGCTAATCACCCTAGACATCAATATTCCGTCTCCATCCCCCATTAAGGAAACCACCATAAAAACCTTCTCCAAAGCTAAATTCACGCTTCTTAAGACAGAAGTGGCAAACTTCACTACATCCGTGCAGATGGATAATAGAGGTATGACTGCTGAATACTATACAAATCCACTGTATAAACACATACATGAGTGCATGGATCATGCTATCCCCAACAGAACCAAGATGCTATCCTCCAAAAGAAGGAAACCAATCTGGTGGTCCCCTGCCATAAAAAAACTCTACAATAAAAGGAAGAAGCTGTTGCAAAAAAGAGTAAAATCCCCTGATTGCAGGAACTCCCTGGTCACCCTCAGTAAGAAGCTGAGATCCCTCATAAAATCCTCCAAAGCTAGTTATAAAAATAAAATTGCCAATGATTCTAAAGACCACCACAAAGCATTCCACAGCTATGTCAAGAATCTCAATGGCAACACTCAGATCTGCTCCGAGCTACAGAACAATGGCACTAGATATACAGAACCAACTGATATTGCCAACATCCTGGCAGATAGGTTCAGTGAAATTTTATCCCCCCTCACCCCCCAAAGTGCCCATCCCTATACCGTAAGAATGCATGGGCCCTGTAATCACGGATGCACAAGTTAAGACCGCACTCTCCAAAGCCAAAAACACAGCATCCATGGGACCAGACAACATCCCAGGCTGCGTTCTGAATGAACTACAGAATGAACTGGCACTCCACCTAAGTACCATGTTCAATCATAGCCTCACTTCAGGCTTTGTGGCTACGGAATGGCACACAGAAACGGTTATCTCACTCTACAAAGGGGGCGCCACCACAGACCCTGGGAACTACTGCCCATTTGCCTGATGAGCCTGGTCTGCAAGGCCATGGAACGTATCATCATTGAACTTATAAACAAAGACATAGGTAACCTGCAAATGCTGGACCCCACTCAATTCAGATTTGTAAAAGGAAGATCATGTCTCCTAAACCTGATTGACTTCTTTGAAGCATTCACCAGAACTGTGGACAAGGGTAAGGTGGTGCACACAGCCTATCTTGACCTCGCCAAGGCTTTTGACACCATCCCCCACTCTAGAATTATAGATAAACTCACTAGACTGGGCATAAATCCCTATGTCACAAGATGGGTGGCCAACTGGCTCACTGATAGAACCCACACAGTGAAAGTAGGTGACTACAAATCCGATTTCAAACCCGTGACAAGCGGAGTACCTAAGGGTTCAGTCCTGGGTCCTCTCCTGTTTGGCATCTATTTCTCAGATGTCCAGGCTAATATAGCAGGCCTGTGGCTAACAAAGTTTGCCAATGGCTGCAAACTGGGAGCCATAATAGAATCGCCTAATGATGTGGACATCCTACAAAGGGGCCTCACTGAGACTGATGCTTGGTGTCAAAGTCATGGCCTTAACCTCAATGCCAAAAAGTGTATTGTCATCCCCTTTGGGAAAACACTGTACCCATGAACTACCACATAGGCAGTAGCCTACTTAACACCAAAAGTGTAATAACAGACCTTGGAACACAGGTGGACACTAGTCTCTCCTTTGACAATCACATCGCCACAGTAGTCAGGAAATCCTTCTACATAGCACACCTCATCACTAAAGGGTTCTCCTCCAGGAAAAAACAGCGGTCATTGTTCCTCTCTACTCATCCCTCATCAAACCCATCATAGAGTACAATGCCCCATTTGGCATGTACCTTGCAAGACATCTGCAACAACTAGAAAGGCCATAGAAATATCTCAGTAAGAGAATTACTGGCCTCAAACAGATGCCATATGCAGACTGCCTCAAAAAACTCCAGCTCTACTCCATCGCCTATCACCTACTCAGAGGCAATCTCTGCCTAACATACAAAGACATATCAAACCCAGTTCTGTTGGACATGCTACACTTAAAGAAACCCCAATCTCTCCAAACCACATGCTCCAGGGACTTAAACCTCACCACCACAATAAACAGAACATGCTGGAGGGATAGAGTCCTGTCCCAGAGACTTCCCATACTCTGGAACAGACTACCCATTCATGTCAAGCAAAGCCCCTCATTAGCCCTCTAAGAGGAATCTAGACAGTTGGATGGGAAATAGGAAATGCAGCCTGGGGATCACCTCTGTGACTCTGCTTGACAGAGGAAAATAGCCGTCTTGGGTGGCAAAAGCTAGGGAACTTTTTGGCTAGGCTTATATAGGCTCCAGGACCGATAGCCTAGTATGAACCTATGAACCTTTGAACAGCTGTTCATTGTATAAAATGGTTCTGTCTCTTCACTGCTTGTGTTTGAATAATACAGTTTATTTATACAAGACACAGCATGCTTAAGATAACAACTATAAAAAATGATAGTAATGCCATTTTTAGCTAAAATTTTCATTTTTTAATCACATGGACTCTATTAAGGTATCTGTTTTACCTTTTAGGAATGCATTGTTGCCAGATGCTTTTCATCTTTTTGTGCTGCCCACTTGAAGTATTAATAATTTTTTTCATATAATGTTCTGGAGTTAGAAATATATTCATAAGCTATGGTCATACTAATTGTGGCTGTTCATATACAGCAAAACACACGTTAATAATTTGCACAACTCACATATAGTGACCAGATCAGTTTGCATCATCACACATTTGTTTATGTTCACATGGCCTGGTGGAAATGCATGCTACTTTTAAACCATCTAATAATTAATGTATTGTGTCTCTGAGGAAATTCTGGTAAGTCTCTTGACAGGTTTGTTCAGGAAAGTTCCGAGAAGCTATTTGTCAGTCTTTACAAACAAATAATATGATTTGTGTTCAGCAGTAGGATAGTTAGGGACTAGTGTGTTAGACGGACTAGTAACAACTGATCATTTAATATAAGTGTGTTTTAATACTCATTAGCACAAATAAGTCTACTGTTTACAGACTATTGCCTTTAATAAACTATATTAGTATAAAAACTGTTGGCATCTCTGGTAGCCATATTCCAGTTAACTGTATCTTCATAGGACTCATAGGATTCATAAGATGATACTAGGTTATTGGCCCAGAGGCCCTTATAAGCCTAGACAAGAATTTCACTCATATTCCCTCAAAGTCAGCACCTGTTTCCCCTGTTATTCTTATTATGAGGATCAGAACTGTGATCTTTAGAATTTAAGAATGATGTAACTGTTACAGCAAACTTCAGAAAATATATACTATGTCTGAGGTTGCAGTATATATTTTTATTTCATATTTTGTTTTGCTTTCTACAGGATCTCACTGATAGCTCCTCTGCCTGACCCCTCTTGGCACATTCCTTCCACATGACAGAAGCTGGCATAAGCCCTATGGCCCATTCATACCTGCCAAGGTAGTCATATCTGCCCATTCATTCTCCCACAGCAAGAGTCAGGTGATAGGGATTGGTTCTGCAATGTGGCTTACCTATCCTCGGTGAAGCATGCCCCACCCTCATGGGGGCTGTCTGAGCCCTGCTGTATGCTACCTGTTGCAGGGAGTGTGTTGTACCCTAACTCCCCAACTATGTGCATGTGCACCATGGCAGTGTGTGTCCACAGGCTCATGCTCCACAGGTGTAACACCCAGTGTTCTTAAAAGGTGTCACTCAGGTGGCAAGTCTGATCCACCTCCCATCCCATATAATAAATAAACAGGCAGGCTCCATTCACACTGATCCTGACCTGCCTTCCCTATCAGAAGCCAGTGCCACTAGTCAAACTTGTATCACATGGGCCATAGACAAGGCTTTTTAACACTCTTGGGAGATTGCAGTATATTTATTTATGTATTTATTTAAACTTGTTTACCAGGTAAGTGCAGTGGTGAAATGACCCTTTTTAGGACTGACCCAGGCCTTAGGTAAAGCATCGTACAAACAAAACTGTAGCTAACTATTTTTGCATCCACTACCATCCCCCATCTGATGCCACCCCTTAACTTAAAGTTAAAAAGCTCCTTGCTCTTTTTAAACTGTAGCAAACTGCTTGTTACTTCTGACTGAAAATGTTTACTGGAATGTATTTCTAAATGCTGGTAGGCAATATAGCCTGACTTGAGTCTGTCAGTCATGGCCTATAACAATATTTGCCTGGAGTGGTTGCCCCCCCCCCCCCCTTGCCCCATCTAAGCTACGTCTCTGCATACAAGAAACAGATATTTAAAAGAAGAAGTAATGCAAACACAAGTGCCATTTTGGAGATATTTGTACACGGGTGATTAAAAACAAAGGCGACATAGTAAGAGTAAGCAGTTAATTATAGAATGAATGCAAACTTTGCAAATAAGTAGTTTTGGCAGTGTTTGTACAAGGGTGATGAATTACATTCATTTGTGACTATATTTGCATAAAGTACTGCTGAAAGAACTATGTGAGTGGGTGGGTGGGTAGGTGCGAGTGTGTATGTGCTTGTGTGCATACATGTGAGTGTGAGTGTGAGTTTGAGTGTGCGTGTGAGTGTGTGAGTGTTTCTGAATATACATATTAGCAAAAGTCTGAGGTGTGCGTCCACTCAAAATCATGTGGTGCAGAAGAGCAAAGCTATCTTACAAAGTGATTTATATGGTGTAGCAGCAAATTTTAGAATTAGTTGTTTAGTTGACAGAATGAGACTTTAATTTTTTATAGTCTACAGGACTCTTTATTATTGGGTTCCACAGCAATGATGGGGAGCTGTATACCCTTCTGTTTAATAAGAATTCAGAGTGCTACTGATTAGTGGCAACTGTAATTACTTATTGAAATCCTAACTTGTCAGAGACTTGGGATGCATGGCTGCTTAAAAAGGTTCTTGTGGTCACTAGCCTAGTAAACACATATGAACCTGTAATGGGTATAATGCATGGATATGATAGATTTTGTGGAAGGCCAGTGTACCATAAAATGAATGAAGAAGACAATACATGAACCAAAAATGACAATAGACCACAGAATCATCAGAGACGTGTTAATGGAGCACAGAATCTATGCAATTTCTACATATATATATATATAAAATTTATATATATATATA